>NW_021252719.1:23702-24764 GCF_002162155.2 Triticum dicoccoides
AGCAACTCGTCTCTCCTCAGGATATTGTAAACATGTAAATCGTTGTTCAGTTTCTAACTCCCAAGTAAGATATATATCAGGAACATATCTACCCTCAAATGGTGGAATATTCAATTTCAGTTTAGGAATATGGACATCATCTCGTACCTGAGGTGGTGGTGCAGGCCAACCATTACGAATATATACCTGAGGTCGACCTGCTGGTGGTGGTACAGGTGGCTGCACGTAGTGTTGATTTTGATCAACCTCATCCTCATAATCTCCCACATAATCATCCTCCTCCGCATCAGCAGCAGGAGCCACAGAAGTATCAACAGCAGCACCAACAGTTTGGCCAAACGCAAGAGGAACACGGCTTGCTCGGCGGAGGTCTGCGTCGCGACGTGGAGGTAGTCGTTGTTGTTGTTGTTGGAGAGGTGCGTTAGGTGCAGCGGGTGGTGGTGGTGGAAGACGCGCGAGCAATTCATTAAACTTGTTATCGAGCTTTGTTTCGAACGTCTTCTCAAGGCCAGTGATCTTCTCCATGGCCTCTTCAAAATTGTTCAGCACATCTTGCACCTGTTCAGTCATCATTTGCTGAAACTTATCATGAAGCTCCTTGTTCGATAAATTCTCCCAGTCAATCTCGTCGGCTTGTGATCCTGGCATGGTTAGCAGCAATAGAAACACACAAGAATATGATCCTACAGACTACGAACAAGTGGTGGTGGTGGGTGTCACAAATCCGTCAAGCAAATCTCAAATTCTTACCAGTTCTTACCCAGCAGCAGGGCGGTGATCGGCAACCGTTGTAGTCAAAAACTCTCAAAGCTTGGATAGAGCGATTACCAGGGAGAGTCAAACGCACGACGTAGATGTATGTGGAGCTGGGAAGGCTTATACTATGGTAGGAAAAAGGGTCAGCAATAATCAATTCAGAGATGCAAAGTTGAATAAACGCTCAACGACGGTACTGTGCTGGTCCTAGGCTAGACTGTGCTAGAGACGCGAGCCTAGAACACCAACAAAATCACGGCGCGGCACGTAAACAAGGGAAAAGCACACTCTGAATTTTTTTTTTTC
>NW_021252719.1:25033-55581 GCF_002162155.2 Triticum dicoccoides
TTTTTTTTTGCGAAAAATCACTATAATGGCGAGTGTCTCAAAACTCTTCCTAGCTCAAACTGACAGGATGGGCACGAAATTTTTCGACCAATTTTTTTTTTTCGACTGCCCGGACCCAAAAACTGGAAACGGGTCAAAAAAAACTTCCTATAATGGCACCTGTCTCAAAACACTCAGAAACACCTAAAAATAGGATAGCCAGAAATTTTTTCGAAAAATGCGTTTTCGAAAAATTTTGGGCCTAAACGGAGCGTGGCTACCCGACTTTTTTTTCTTTTCCGAAACCTACTTCGGCAAGGAAACACGAATCGGAATCTGGATGGATCCCGAAAACAAACCTAATAAGCAAGGAACTCGGATTGGTGGTGGATATATGGTGGTGGTATATGGCAGCGGTGGTGGTAGCGGTGGTAGTATATGGATATGGATCGGTGGTGGTATATGGACACGGACTGGTGGTGGTATATGGATACGGATTCGGTGCGGTGGTGGTAGATGGCAGAGGCGATGATGATGGTGCGGCGGCGGCGTGACAACTTATGACCAGAACTCGAAACTCTAAAAGACTAGACTCTAAGACCAGCAACTAGACACGACGATGCAACCGCAAATTCAACAAAGCAAAACCCTAAAAAGATTATGCAAAGGCTCAGATTGGTTCGGATATGATGAACTAACCCTAATTTTTTTTGGCTTTTTCGTGGACTGTAGGTATGAAGAACAGACTCGATCTAAACTACGAAAAACTGTAAAATCTCACCGAGCAACCTGGAAATCTGATACCACTTGATAGAGGTAAAGGTGTCCCGTCTTTCGATGAGATGGTGGATTTCGCTTTGGTGGAAGTCGACTTTGACGATACGACTACGAACGTGCGAGGACGTCGCGCCTTAGCAATCGCTAAACCAACTCCGAGAGGTTATTGACCACGCCGGAGCACGATCAACCTGACCACGAGGGTCTGTTTCCTGCGAGCAAACGAAGAACAAGCAAGAAACTAAGATTGCAATCTGGATATTGCGAATATAAGATGAAAGCTTTATTGATCAAGGTGGGGTTCTGTGACGCCTTTTGATGAGGACATGACTACCTTGGATATGACCAAAAATATTGCATATATGCATATTTGTCAGGTGATTTCTAGTGCAAACTATTCAATAATCTATTTATGTTATCCAGAACAAAAATACTTCACACACTTTTGTGTTTTGTCTAATTGCAGGTGTATGGGACATTTGTACAATCCACATATGAAGATTAGGAAGAAAGAGATGTTTATTTGCTGTTCAAAAAGTTCTCTCACGTCACTTTTGGCCCAAGAGAAGATAGAGTCCAAGTCTCTCACGTTCTGGATTCAGATTCGGACTACACAGACATACCTGACTCAAAACGCACACAAGTTTTTCATACGGACTCCGAATTGGGTGATTCTTTTTTTGTTGAAAACTAGATTTCGTGAAGTTTCCAACCCAATTGGAATCACCTTCAAATTCGTCCGGAGCGTTGAGTTGTGGACAAAACAATCTGATGTTGCAGCAGAATCCAAGTCAAACTACAAGTCCAAAGGTGTTACATCACCTCCACTTGGGCCCATTGGCCTTGTACGACCTAGATTTAGTTTTAGGCTGCCTTGGGACGTCCTCCCACCTCCTTGGCCGCCACCCCTTGCTCCTATATAAGTAGATCCATCTAGTAGCTTTTTCCTTGGGATTTGTTTAGTTAAAAGTTAGCCATTGCAACTTCGTGTACTTCGTTTGTGTCCAACGACCAGACCAAGACCGCTTCCGGATCCCCACCATTATCAATACTTCATATATATTTGCAATATTCAGATTGCTTTATCATATTCTTGCTCGTTCTTCGATTGCTTGCAGGAATAGACCTTCGTGGTCAGGCTGACCGTGCTTCCAGCATCGTCAGTAACCTCAGGAGATTGGTTTAGCGATTGCTAAGGCGCAACATCGTGCACGTTTGTAGTCGGATCGTGAAAGTCGTCTCCACCAAATCGATAGTTATCATCTCATCGAAAGATCGGGACCCTCGTCTCTATCAAGTGGTATCAGTTTTCAGGTTGCTCGGTGAGAATTTCCAGTTTTTCTAGATTAGATTTATTTTCTTACCTATTGTCCAAGAAAAAACCACACAAAAAAAGTTAGCCAACGCAACTTCGTGTACTTCGTTTGTGTCCAACGACCAGACCAAGACCGCTTACGGATCCCCACCATTATCAATACCTCATATATATTTGCAATATTCAGATTGCTTTTTTTTCATAGTTTAGATCGCATCTGTCATTCATACCTACAGTCCATGAAAAAGCCACAAAACAAAAGTTAGATCTATTCATCCTTTGTCCTAGCCAGACTGAGCCTTTGCAATTTTCTTTTCATTGTTTGCATTATTGAATTATCAGTTGCATCGCCGTGTCGTGTTGCTGGTCTTAGTGTCTAGTTCCTTTAGAGTTTCGAGTTCTGTTCACATTAGTCACGCAGTTATCCCATCCGTTGTCCACCATCCCATCCACCAATTTCCACGATGTGCTACGCACTGTTTATTGTCATAATCATAGTTGAGGTCACTCACATCTTCGCCTGATCGAATCTGCATCTTATCTAGTTTGTCTTGGAAAGAGGGAGAAAAAGAAGATAAAGAAAAAAAGAGAGAAAAAAGGAAAGAAAAAAAAAGAAAAAGAGGGAGAAGAAAAAGAAAAAAAAGCGTGAGAAAAAAAAGAGAGAAGAAAAAAAATTGGATCTATCTAGAATCAATCGCGTACCTGAATTCGGATTGGAATCTGTTTTGTGCTCTGTTCAGTAAAACAGCTTGGCTATTGTTTCACATCATTATCTTTACTGTCGTTGTGATCTTCACTTATATCTTGCTGTCCAGAGCTACGTTGTATCCTTCATTGATGCTAGTTGTGCTACGCCGTGACCTCATTAGTGTTCTAGGCTCGCGTCTCTAGTCCGGTCTAGCCTAGGACCAGCACAGTACCGTCGTTGAGCGTTTATTCAACATTGCATCTTTGAATTGATTATTGCTAATCTTTTGCTACCATATATAGCCAACCCAGCTCCACATATTTCTACACCGTGTATACGTACGCTCCCCTGGCAATCGCTTTACTCAATATTCGGAGTTACTTGACACCGCTGGTTGCCGATCACCGCCTGCTGCATGGTAAGAACTTGTAAGACATTGATATTTGCTTTACTGTGAGTGTTTTACCACCACATCCTAGTAGTTATAGGAACATTATTTTTGGGTTTTGTTTCTTGTTCTACTAATCATGACAGGATCCAGAGTCAACTCATGGGCTTTGTCGATCGCGGGAGACGTGCCACCACCTTTGCAAATACCACAACCGTCACGAGAGGTGCACAAACATCCTAATGCACATGATCAGGTTAATGTATCTATACCACCATTTAATGGCCGTTTTAAACCTGCTTTATATATTGAATGGGAGTTCGACATAAAAAATATATTTGCTTCCCATAATTTCAATGAACATAAAAAGGTTAAGGTTGCGGTTGGTTCTTTCACTGGTTATGCTTTGGTTTGGTGGAGTGAATATTGTCGGTTACACCCTGATTATATACCTACTACTTGGGATGATTTGAAACTTGCCATGCGACATACTTTCGTCCCTGCTTATTATACTCGTGACATGATTAAGAAGTTGCAACACTTAAAACAAGGTAGTGAAACTGTAACAAAATATTATGATGATTTACAAACTACCTTGTTGCATTCCTCTTTAGAAGAAAGTAAAGATGATTTTATGGATAGATTTTGGGGAGGATTAAATCGTGATATTCAAGAGATACTAATTCATGAAGAGTGTTATCCTATGGACCATTTGTTTCATCTTGCTTGCAAAGCTGAACAGGAAATAAAACGACGTGTTGGCCACGAGGAGAACAAGCGCACGGTGCACATTCCAAGAGTTGATATGATTGTTCCTTCAACTACTAGGCATACTATGACAACCACATCCGTTGTTGTCAGGACTACATCACCTCCACCATGTGACACATCGCCCCCGAGAGTGGCTACATCATCTGAGTTGATCATAAGAGGTAATGACAAAGGTACTGATCTTCCATCTCTACATGAGAATGATGAATGCCTTGTCAATTTGAATGCACCATCTGATGAGCTACCCACTACTTTGATCACACCACCTATTTTAGAGGACTACGTTGATAATTTGACTTTGCCACGTGATCAAACAACTGAAATACCAACAATTTTGAGTGCACCCATTGAATTAACTATTGATGCAAAAGAACCAATGTTTAATCATTTTGATATGACCTCTAATCTTGGTGATGATTCTGTGTTAAATGACTTATTGCATGTTTGCTTATTTAAACATGTTGTAGCATGTAAATTTGATGCAAGTAAGGTTTATTCACCAATGTTGGGATGGTTTAATGATGAACATTGTCAATCTTTTGAAATGAATAAGAGCTTCACTTATATGTGCAAACTGAGTTGCAATATTTTCATGCCTTCTACTTCTTGTGCTAATTTTTTGGCTTTAGATTTTATGAACTATGCACGTTACTCATCTATTCATGTGTCATATATGCAAAAATCAAGGGAAGTAAAAATGGATGACATATACATATACAACATGTACACCTTGTCTCTTTTGTTAGCCACATTTCAGATTAAGCAACGCCGAGGACGGCTTTATTTTCAAGAAGGGGAGGATGATGAGGACATGACTACCTTGGATATGACCAAAAATATTGCATATATGCATATTTGTCAGGTGATTTCTAGTGCAAACTATTCAATAATCTATTTGTGTTATCCAGAACAAAAATACTTCACACACTTTTGTGTTTTGTCTAATTGCAGGTGTATGGGACATTTGTACAATCCACATATGAAGATAAGGAAGAAAGAGATGTTTATTTGCTGTCCAAAAAGTTCTCTCACGTCACTTTTGGCCCAAGAGAAGATAGAGTCCAAGTCTCTCACGTTCTGGATTCAGATTCGCACTGCACAGACATACCTGACTCAAAACGCACACAAGTTTTTCATACGGACTCCGAATTGGGTGATTCTTTTTTTGTTGGAAACTAGATTTCGTGCACTTTCCAACCCAAGTGGAATCACCTTCAAATTCGTCCGGAGTGTTGAGTTGTGGACGAAACAATCTGATGCTGCAGCAGAATCCGAGTCAAACTACAAGTCCAAAGGTGTTACATCACCTCCACTTGGGCCCATTGGCCTTGTACGACCTAGATTTAGTTTTAGGCTGCCTTGGGACGTCCTCCCACCTCCTTGGCCGCCACCCCTTGCTCCTATATAAGTAGATCCATCTAGTAGCTTTTCCTTGGGATTTGTTTAGTTAAAAGTTAGCCATTGCAACTTCGTGTACTTCGTTTGTGTCCCACGACCAGACCAAGACCGCTTCCGGATCCCCACCATTATCTATACTTCATATATATTCGCAATATTCAGATTGCTTTATCATATTCTTGCTCGTTCTTCGATTGCTTGCAGGAATAGACCTTCGTGGTCAGGTTGATCGTGCTCCAGCATGGTCAATAACCTCTCGGAGTTGGTTTAGCGATTGCTAAGGCACAACGTCGTGCACGTTTGTAGTCGGATCGTCAAAGTCGTCTCCACCAAATCGATAGTTATCATCTCATCGAAAGATCCAGACCCTCGCCTCTATCACTATACATACTGGACCAATTACTAGAGCTCGTGCACGCCAACTAAATTACCAGGTACTTTCGTTTCTTGGTAATGATTCTAATGTTCATGAGAATATGATGCTGCCTAAATTGGATACATTTGTTTTGCTTACAAATGAAGGGCCTAGCTTGGAGAAGGATGAACATTGGAGCAAGAACAAGCATGGAGATGATGGCATGCGCAAGGGGAACAAGAACGGAGTTACAAGTGATGATTTCAGGACTTTGAAGCCACCATAATGGGTGCATGAAGCCTTGGACGAAATATACAAGATGCCACTTCATAAATTTCGTCCCGAGGCTATTTTAGGTGCTGCGTCACCTTATTATTGGGCCAGGCCCATGTAATTTCGAAATACATAAGTATAGGCTATTTTTAGAGTCCGTATGTGTGGGGAAACAAGAGATAGGGTTGATTTCGGACCCCTCCACCAAGGGCCACGAAATTCCCCCCTCTTCCTCCATATATACAGCCCTTAGGGCATCGTTTAGACTTTGGGTTTTGTTTAGATTAAAAGTTCGCCATAGCTGCAACTTCGCGTACTTCGTTTGTGTTCAACGACCAGACAAAGGTGATAGAGACGAGGGTCCCGATCTTTCGATGAGATGATAACTATCGATTTGGTGGAGACGACTTTCACGATCCGACTACAAACGTGCACGATGTTGCGCCTTAGCAATCGCTAAACCAATCTCCTGAGGTTACTGACGATGCTGGAAGCACGGTCAGCCTGACCACGAAGGTCTATTCCTGCAAGCAATCGAAGAACGAGCAAGAATATGATAAAGCAATCTGAATATTGCAAATATATATGAAGTATTGATAATGGTGGGGATCCGGAAGCGGTCTTGGTCTGGTCGTTGGACACAAACGAAGTACACGAAGTTGCAATGGCTAACTTTTAACTAAACAAATCCCAAGGAAAAAGCTAGTAGATGGATCTACTTATATAGGAGCAAGGGGTGGCGGCCAAGGAGGTGGGAGGACGTCCCAAGGCAGCCTAAAACTAAATCTAGGTCGTACAAGGCCAATGGGCCCAAGTGGAGGTGATGTAACACCTTTGGACTTGTAGTTTGACTTGGATTCTGCTGCAACATCAGATTGTTTTGTCCACAACTCAACGCTCCGGACGAATTTGAAGGTGATTCCAATTGGGTTGGAAACTTCACGAAATCTAGTTTTCAACAAAAAAAGAATCACCCAATTCGGAGTCCGTATGAAAAACTTGTGTGCGTTTTGAGTCAGGTATGTCTGTGCAGTCCGAATCTGAATCCAGAACGTGAGAGACTTGGACTCTATCTTCTCTTGGGCCAAAAGTGACGTGAGAGAACTTTTTGAACAGCAAATAAACATCTCTTTCTTCCTAATCTTCATATGTGGATTGTACAAATGTCCCATACACCTGCAATTAGACAAAACACAAAAGTGTGTGAAGTATTTTTGTTCTGGATAACATAAATAGATTATTGAATAGTTTGCACTAGAAATCACCTGACAAATATGCATATATGCAATATTTTTGGTCATATCCAAGGTAGTCATGTCCTCATCATCCTCCCCTTCTTGAAAATAAATCCGTCCTCGGCGTTGCTTAATCTGAAATGTGGCTAACAAAAGAGACAAGGTGTACATGTTGTATATGTATATGTCATCCATTTTTACTTCCCTTGATTTTTGCATATATGACACATGAATAGATGAGTAACTTGCATAGTTCATAAAATCTAAAGCCAAAAAATTAGCACAAGAAGTAGAAGGCATGAAAATATTGCAACTCAGTTTGCACATATAAGTGAAGCTCTTATTCATTTCAAAAGATTGACAATGTTCATCATTAAACCATCCCAACATTGGTGAACAAACCTTACTTGCATCAAATTTACATGCTACAACATGCTTAAATAAGCAAACATGCAATAAGTCATTTAACACAGAATCATCACCAAGATTAGAGGTCATATCAAAATGATTAAACATTGGTTCTTTTGCATCAATAGTTAATTCAATGGGTGCACTCAAAATTGTTGGTATTTCAGTTGTTTGATCACATAGCAAAGTCAAATTATCAACGTAGTCCTCTAAAATAGGTGGTGTGATCAAAGTAGTGGGTAGCTCATCAGATGGTGCATTCAAATTGACAAGGCATTCATCATTCTTATGTAGAGATGGAAGATCAGTACCTTTGTCATTATCTCTTATGATCAACTCAGATGATGTAGCCACTCTCGGGGGCGATGTGTCACATGGTGGAGTTGATGTAGTCCTGACAACAACGGATGTGGTTGTCATAGTATGCCTAGTAGTTGAAGGAACAATCATATCAACTCTTGGAATGTGCACCGTGCGCTTGTTCTCCTCGTGGCCAACACGTCGTTTTATTTCTTGTTCAGCTTTGCAAGCAAGATGAAACAAATGGTCCATAGGATAACACTCTTCATGAATTAGTATCTCTTGAATATCACGGTTTAATCCTCCCCAAAATCTATCCATAAAATCATCTTCACTTTCTTCTAAAGAGGAATGCAACAAGGTAGTTTGTAAATCATCATAATATTTTGTTACAGTTTCACTACCTTGTTTTAAGTGTTGCAACTTCTTAATCATGTCACGAGTATAATAAGCAGGGACGAAAGTATGTCGCATGGCAAGTTTCAAATCATCCCAAGTAGTAGGTATATAATCAGGGTGTAACCGACAATATTCACTCCACCAAACCAAAGCATAACCAGTGAAAGAACCAACCGCAACCTTAACCTTTTTATGTTCATCGAAATTATGGGAAGCAAATATATTTTTTATGTCGAACTCCCATTCAATATATAAAGCAGGTTTAAAATGGCCATTAAATGGTGGTATAGATACATTAACCTGATCATGTGCATTTGGATGTTTGTGCACCTCTTGTGACGGTTGTGGTATTTGCAAAGGTGGTGGCACGTCTCCCGCGATCGACAAAGCCCATGAATTGACTCTGGATCCTGTCATGATTAGTAGAACAAGAAACAAAACCCAAAAATAATGTTCCTATAACTACTAGGATGTGGTGGTAAAACGCTCACAGTAAAGCAAATATCAATGTCTTACAAGTTCTTACCATGCAGCAGGCGGTGATCGGCAACCAGCGGTGTCAAGTAACTCCGAATATTGAGTAAAGCGATTGCCAGGGGAGCGTACGTATACACGGTGTAGAAATATGTGGAGCTGGTGATAGAGGCAAAGGTGTCCCGTCTTTCGATGAGATGGTGGATTTCGCTTTGGTGGAAGTCGACTTTGACGATCCGACTACGAACGTGCGAGGACGTCGTGCCTTAGCAATCGCTAAACCAACTCCGAGAGGTTATTGACCACGCCGGAGCACGATCAACCTGACCACGAGGGTCTGTTTCCTGCGAGCAAACGAAGAACAAGCAAGAAACTAAGATTGCAATCTGGATATTGCGAATATAAGATGAAAGCTTTATTGATCAAGGTGGGGTTCTGTGACGCCTTTGTCTGGTCGTTGAACACAAACGAAGTACGCGAAGTTGCAGCTATGGCGAACTTTTAATCTAAACAAAACCCAAAGTCTAAACGATGCCCTAAGGGTTGTATATATGGAGGAAGAGGGGGGAATTTCGTGGCCCTTGGTGGAGGGGTCCGAGATCAACCCTATCTCTTGTTTCCCCACACATACGGACTCTAAAAATAGCCTATACTTATGTATTTCGAAATTACATGGGCCTGGCCCAATAATAAGGTGACGCAGCACCTAAAATAGCCTCGGGACGAAATTTATGAAGTGGCATCTTGTATATTTCGTCCAAGGCTTCATGCACCCATTATGGTGGCTTCAAAGTCCTGAAATCATCACTTGTAACTCCGTTCTTGTTCCCCTTGCGCATGCCATCATCTCCATGCTTGTTCTTGCTCCAATGTTCATCCTTCTCCAAGCTAGGCCCTTCATTTGTAAGCAAAATAAATGTATCCAATTTAGGCAGCATCATATTCTCATGAACATTAGAATCATTACCAAGAAACGAAAGTACCTGGTAATTTAGTTGGCGTGCACGAGCTCTAGTAATTGGTCCAGTATGTATAGCAGCAGGGGCTGTGGGTGTAACAATTGTATTGATGTCCTCATCACTACCTTGGATATGACCAAAAATATTGCATATATGCATATTTGTCAGGTGATTTCTAGTGCAAACTATTCAATAATCTATTTATGTTATCCAGAACAAAAATACTTCACACACTTTTGTGTTTTGTCTAATTGCAGGTGTATGGGACATTTGTACAATCCACATATGAAGATAAGGAAGAAAGAGATGTTTATTTGCTGTCCAAAAAGTTCTCTCACGTCACTTTTGGCCCAAGAGAAGATAGAGTCCAAGTCTCTCATGTTCTGGATTCAGATTCGGACTGCACAGACACACCTGACTTAAAATGCACACAAGTTTTTCATACGGACTCCGAATTGGGTGATTCGTTTTTTGTTGGAAACTAGATTTCGTGCACTTTCCAACCCAATTGGAATCACCTTCAAATTCGTCCGGAGCGTTGAGTTGTGGACGAAACAATCTGATGCTGCAGCAGAATCCGAGTCAAACTAAAAGTCCAAAGGTGTTACATCACCTCCACTTGGGCCCATTGGCCTTGTACGACCTAGATTTAGTTTTAGGATGCCTTGGGACGTCCTCCCTCCTCCTTGGCCGTCACCCCTTGCTCCTATATAAGTAGATCCATCTAGTAGCTTTTCGTTGGGATTTGTTTAGTTAAAAGTTAGCCATTGCAACTTCGTGTACTTCGTTTGTGTCCAACGACCAGACCAAGACCGCTTCCGGATCCCCACCATTATCAATACTTCATATATATTTGCAATATTCAGATTGCTTTATCATATTCTTGCTCGTTCTTCGATTGCTTGCAGGAATAGACCTTCGTGGTCAGGCTGACCGTGCTTCCAGCATCGTCAGTAACCTCAGGAGATTGGTTTAGCGATTGCTAAGGCGCAACGTCGTGCACGTTTGTAGTCGGATCGTCAAAGTCGTCTCCACCAAATCGATAGTTATCATCTCATCGAAAGATCGGGACCCTCGCCTCTATCAAGTGGTATCAGTTTTCAGGTTGCTCGGTGAGAATTTCCAGTTTTCCTAGATTAGATTTATTTTCTTAGGGACACTATACTCTTGTTCATAAGGATAAAAATATTACTTTGCTTCCTATGACTCCTGATTCCATTTTGAAAAATGATATTAATAGAGCCTTGATAGAGGCGAGGGTCTCGATCTTTCGATGAGATGATAACTATCGATTTGGTGGAGACGACTTTGACGATCCGACTACAAACGTGCACGACGTTGCGCCTTAGCAATCGCTAAACCAATCTCCTGAGGTTACTGACGATGCTGGAAGCACGGTCAGCCTGACCACGAAGGTCTATTCCTGCAAGCAATCGAAGAACGAGCAAGAATATAATAAAGCAATCTGAATATTGCAAATATATATGAAGTATTGATAATGGTGGGGATCCGGAAGCGGTCTTGGTCTGGTCGTTGGACACAAACGAAGTACACGAAGTTGCAATGGCTAACTTTTAACTAAACAAATCCCAACGAAAAGCTACTAGATGGATCTACGTATATAGGAGCAAGGGGTGACGGCCAAGGAGGTGGGAGGACGTCCCAAGGCATCCTAAAACTAAATCTAGGTCGTACAAGGCCAATGGGCCCAAGTGGAGGTGATGTAACACCTTTGGACTTGTAGTTTGACTCGGATTCTGCTGCAGCATCAGATTGTTTCGTCCACAACTCAACGCTCCGGACGAATTTGAAGGTGATTCCAATTGGGTTGGAAAGTGCACGAAATCTAGTTTCCAACAAAAAAAGAATCACCCAATTCAGAGTCCGTATGGAAAACTTGTGTGCGTTTTGAGTCAGGTGTGTCTGTGCAGTCCGAATCTGAATCCAGAACGTGAGAGACTTGGACTCTATCTTCTCTTGGGCCAAAAGTGACGTGAGAGAACTTTTTGGACAGCAAATAAACATCTCTTTCTTCCTTATCTTCATATGTGGATTGTACAAATGTCCCATACACCTGCAATTAGACAAAACACAAAAGTGTGTGAAGTATTTTTGTTCTGGATAACATAAATAGATTATTGAATAGTTTGCACTAGAAATCACCTGACAAATATGCATATATGCAATATTTTTGGTCATATCCAAGGTAGTCATGTCCTCATCAGTGGATGACTCCTATATCGAATTGCCATGGCCGTCCAAGGAGAAGATGATAAACGGTCATTGGGATGACATCGCACTCCAAGGTGTCTTCATAGGCGCCGATTTTGAAGGATACTTGCACTCGGTGCTCGACTTGGATGGTACCGGAGTCACTAAGCCATTGCACTTTGTATGGATGTGGATGCTTCGTCTTGGGCAATTGGAGCTTGGAGCAAAGTTCTTCACTTGCGAGATTGTGACAACTCCCTCCATCGATGATGACCTTGACGGATCGTCCATTGATGCCGACCTTGGTGTGGAATATGTGGCATCGTTGGTCTTCTTCTTGGTGATGTTGGAGAGTTAAGACTTTGGAGACAACAAGTGCGGGACTTGAGTCTTCATCACAAAAGACTTGTTCGTCATCATTGTTCACTTGGCGGTGCATGGCGACTTGCTCAAGGGCTTCCATTTCTCCTTCGCTCATGGAATCATAAGTGCCATCGTCGTTGAAGATCATGGGCCGCTTGTTGGTGCACTCATAGGACTTGTGGCCTCGGCCGCCGCAAGTGAAACACTTGAGGGAACTCGTCTTGACGGTCTCATCGGTAGGGGTTGATGATGATGAAGCTCTCGGCTTGAAGTTGCTCGTATTAGGATTGCTTGTAGTTGGCGAAGCTTTCTTGGAAGTCGACTTGTCGATGTTGGAAGTAGAAGGTCTTGTAGTCAGTGTTGGAGTCGTTGAAGCTTGATTATTGGAGAAGCCGTAGGACTTGGATGAGAACTTGGCATACTTGAAATCATCTTGCACTTGGCATTCCGCTTTTGTAGCTTGGTGCACTAGCTCGATGAGATTTGAGTATGGTTGGAAGTCGGTGATCTTCTTGATAGGATGATTGAGTCCATTCAAAAAATGTGCCATTGTTTGCTCATCATCTTCCGTCACATTGGCTCTTATCATAGCAATCTCCATCTCCTTGTAGTATTCTTCAACGCTCTTGGTTCCTTGCTTGAGTTGTTGGAGTTTCTTGAAGAGGTCGCGGTTGTAGTAGTTAGGCACGAAGCGTGCTCTCATGACATCCTTCATTTGTGCCCAAGTAGTGATGGGTGGTTCACCTCTTGCCTCGTGGCGCTCTATGATTTGTTCCCACCAAATGAGGACATAGTCTTGGAACTCAAGGGATGCCATCACGATCTTCTTCTCTTCTTCATAATTGTGCAAATGGAAGATCTTGTCAACTTTCAATGCCCATGAAAGGTATTCTTCGGGATCGTTGCTTCCGTTGAACTTGGGCATGGTGAACTTGAGCTTGCCGTAGCATTGCTCTTCATTGTGCTGGGGTCGGGGATGATGACGCCCATGTGGTAGATGATTGTTCAACTCGTGGTGCTCTTGATGCGGAGGGTTGTCAACCTCGTGTTTCTCTTGTCGCGGAGGATGTTCATTGTTTTCATGATCTTGATGAACTTGATGGTCTTGGCGAGCTTGTGGAGGAGCGCGTCGAGCTCGAGAAGGAACTAGACAATGCATGCGAGCTTGAAATCGTCGTTCTTGAATTTCTTCGCAAAGTGCTTCCTCTTGTTCACGGGCTTGTCAGCCTCGGTCGGCAACGGCTCGACTCGCATCGCGTAGAGCTTGTTGCGCCTCAAGTGCCTGAGCGTCACGTAGTTGTTGTTCTTGACGTTGAGCCTCGGCATCTTGTGCATTTTGGTGTAGACGCGCGCGTTCTTCCTCTTCATGTTGGCGTTGCTGTTGCCGTTCTCGAGCTAGCGCAAAGGCTTCTTCGGCTTGACGTCGTCGATGTTCTTGCGTGTCGGTGTCTCGAAGAGGATTGAGGTTTGCTTGACGCTCGTTGCGCGCGGCTCGACGAAGAGTGTTCGATGTCATTGTACTTGAGCCGGAGGGGGTAAAGTCGGAATGGCGACTTGAACGGCTCCTTCTTGAAGTGGAAGAAGAGCGGTTGAGCAACAAAGCGCGAATCTCGTCCATCCTTGGGTCATTCTCTTGCTTGTGATCGTCGAGCTTGTGGTCGAAGTAGTCCCTTGTACGTTGCTTGGAAAGTCGCAAGTCGACGGCAAGGTTGTCGATGCATTCACTCATAGCTTGTTGCTCTTGATGCAAAGCACGTTGTCCACCAAAGAGAAGACTCTTGGTGACGAAGGTGTTCATGTCATCATTTTGCTCCATGAAGAGTGGGTTGGTAGAAGTACTTGGCCTATCCATCATGATAGAGGCAAAGGTGTCCCGTCTTTCGATGAGATGATAACTATCGACTTGGTGGAGACGACTTTGACGATACGACTACAAACGTGCATGACGTTGCGCCTTAGCAATCGCTAAACCAATCTCCTGAGGTTACTGACGATGCCGGAAGCACGGTCAGCCTGACCACGAAGGTCTATTTCTGCAAGCAATTGAAGAACGAGCAAGAATATGATAAAGCAATCTGAATATTGCAAATATATATAAGGTATTGATAATGGTGGGGATCCGGAAGCGGTCTTGGTCTGGTCGTTGGACACAAACGAAGTACACGAAGTTGCAATGGCTAACTTTTAACTAAACAAATCCCAAAGTAAAAGCTACTAGATGGATCTACTTATATAGGAGCAAGGGGTGGCGGCCAAGGAGGTGGGAGGACGTCCCAAGGCAGCCTAAAACTAAATCTAGGTCGTACAAGGCCAATGGGCCCAAGTGGAGGTGATGTAACACCTTTGGACTTGTAGTTTGACTCGGATTCTGCTGCAGCATCAGATTGTTTCGTCCACAACTCAACGCTCCGGACGAATTTGAAGGTGATTCCAATTGGGTTGGAAAGTGCACGAAATCTAGTTTCCAACAAGAAAAGAATCACCCAATTCGGAGTCCGTATGAAAAACTTGTGTGCGTTTTGAGTCAGGTATGTCTGTGCAGTCCCAATCTGAATCCAGAGCGTGAGAGACTTGGACTCTATCTTCTCTTGGGCCAAAAGTGACGTGAGAGAACTTTTTGGACAGCAAATAAACATCTCTTTCTTCCTTATCTTCATATGTGGATTGTACAAATGTCCCATACACCTGCAATTAGACAAAACACAAAAGTGTGTGAAGTATTTTTGTTCTGGATAACACAAATAGATTATTGAATAGTTTGCACTAGAAATCACCTGACAAATATGCATATATGCAATATTTTTGGTCATATTCAAGGTAGTCATGTCCTCATCATCCTCCCTTCTTGAAAATAAAGACGTCCTCGGCGTTGCTTAATCTGAAATGTGGCTAACAAAAGAGACAAGGTGTACATGTTGTATATGTATATGTCATCCATTTTTACTTCCCTTGATTTTTGCATATATGACACATGAATAGATGAGTAACTTGCATAGTTCATAAAATCTAAAGCCAAAAAATTAGCACAAGAAGTAGAAGGCATGAAAATATTGCAACTCAGTTTGCACATATAAGTGAAGCTCTTATTCATTTCAAAAGATTGACAATGTTCATCATTAAACCATCCCAACATTGGTGAATAAACCTTACTTGCATCAAATTTACATGCTACAACATGTTTAAATAAGCAAACATGCAATAAGTCATTTAACACAGAATCATCACCAAGATTAGAGGTCATATCAAAATGATTAAACATTGGTTCTTTTGCATCAATAGTTAATTCAATGGGTGCACTCAAAATTGTTGGTATTTCAGTTGTTTGATCACGTGGCAAAGTCAAATTACCAACGTAGTCCTCTAAAATAGGTGGTGTGATCAAAGTAGTGGGTAGCTCATCAGATGGTGCATTCAAATTGACAAGGCATTCATCATTCTCATGTAGAGATGGAAGATCAGTACCTTTGTCATTACCTCTTATGATCAACTCAGATGATGTAGCCACTCTCGGGGGCGATGTGTCACATGGTGGAGGTGATGTAGTCCTGACAGCAACGGATGTGGTTGTCATAGTATGCGTAGTAGTTGAAGGAACAATCATATCAACTCTTGGAATGTGCACCGTGCGCTTGTTCTCCTCGTGGCCAACACGTCGTTTTATTTCCTGTTCAGCTTTGCAAGCAAGATGAAACAAATGGTCCATAGGATAACACTCTTCATGAATTAGTATCTCTTGAATATCACGGTTTAATCCTCCCCAAAATCTATCCATAAAATCATCTTCACTTTCTTCTAAAGAGGAATGCAACAAGGTAGTTTGTAAATCATCATAATATTTTGTTACAGTTTCACTACCTTGTTTTAAGTGTTGCAACTTCTTAATCATGTCACGAGTATAATAAGCAGGGACGAAAGTATGTCGCATGGCAAGTTTCAAATCATCCCAAGTAGTAGGTATATAATCAGGGTGTAACCGACAATATTCACTCCACCAAACCAAAGCATAACCAGTGAAAGAACCAACCGCAACCTTAACCTTTTTATGTTCATCGAAATTATGGGAAGCAAATATGTTTTTTATGTCGAACTCCCATTCAATATATAAAGCAGGTTTAAAACGGCCATTAAATGGTGGTATAGATACATTAACCTGATCATGCGCATTTGAATGTTTGTGCACCTCTCGTGACGGTTGTGGTATTTGCAAAGGTGGTGGCACGTCTCCTGCGATCGACAAAGCCCATGAATTGACTCTGGATCCTGTCATGATTAGTAGAACAAGAAACAAAACCCAAAAATAATGTTCCTATAACTACTAGGATGTGGTGGTAAAACGCTCACAGTAAAGCAAATATCAATGTCTTACAAGTTCTTACCATGCAGCAGGCGGTGATCGGCAACCAGCGGTGTCAAGTAACTCCGAATATTGAGTAAAGCGATTGCCAGGGGAGCGTACGTATACACGGTGTAGAAATATGTGGAGCTGGGTTGGCTATATATGGTAGCAAAAGATTAGCAATAATCAATTCAAAGATGCAATGTTGAATAAACGCTCAACGACGGTACTGTGCTGGTCCTAGGCTAGACCGGACTAGAGACGTGAGCCTAGAACACTAATGAGGTCACGGCGTAGCACAACTAGCATCAATGAAGGATACTAAGTAGCTCTTGACAGCAAGATATAAGTGAAGATCACAACGGCAGTGAAGATAATGATGAAAAACAACTGCCAAGCAGGATATACAACAACTCTCTCTCCAACTTTCCTCTTGAAAATTTTGAGACAATTTTCTGATAAATTCTTTCAAAGAATGCTACTAACTCAAGCTTTCCAATGCAAAAAGAATCACTCAATTCCGAGTTGATATGAGGAGTCAAAGAATTCTAAAACTGGCCTAAAAAATTGGAACAAGCTGTGTTCACGAACTTCGGAGGGCAAAACGACCTATTTAGAAGCCGATTTTGAGGTGTCAAATATTGAACTAGTTTCTGCAACTATTTAGATGCGGCTCGTCGCTATCTTCAATTTGAGTACTCATGGAGCCAAAACGGACTTCGTATGAGGAAGATACACCTGTTTTACGGAATAGTGCGCAAAACAGATTCCAATCCGAATTCAGGTACGAGATTGATTCTAGATAGATCCAATTTTTTTCTTCTCTCTTTTTTTTCTCACGCTTTTTTTTCTTCTCTCTCTTTTTCTTTCCTTTTTTTCTCTTTTTTTTCTCTATCTTTTTTTTCTCCCTCTTTCCAAGACAAACTAGATAAGATGCAGATTGGATCAGACGAAGATGTGAATGACCTCAACTATGATTATGACAATGAACAGTGCATAGCACGTGGTGGAAATTAATAGATGGGATGGTGGACAGCGGAACGGATAATGATGCAGCGGCGGCGTGACTAATGTGAACAGAACTCGAAACTCTAAAGGAACTAGACACTAAGACCAGCAACTCGACACGACGATGCAACCGATAATTCAACTATGCAAGCAATGAAAAGAAAATTGCAAAGGCTCAGACTGGCTTGGACCAAGGATGAATAGTTCTAACTCTTTTTTGTGGCTTTTTCTTGGACAATAGGTAAGAAAATAAATCTAATCTAGGAAAACTAGAAATTCTCACCGAGCAACCTGAAAACTGATACCACTTGATGGAGGCAAAGGTGTCCCGATCTTTCGATGAGATGATAACTATCGATTTGGTGGAGACGACTTTGACAATCCGACTACGAATGTGCACAATGTTGCGCCTTAGCAATCGCTAAACCAATCTCCTGAGGTTACTGACGATGCTGGAAGCACGGTCAGCCTGACCACGAAGGTCTATTCCTGCAAGCAATCGAAGAACGAGCAAGAATATGATAAAGCAATCTGAATATTGCAAATATATATGAAGTATTGATAATGGTGGGGATTCGGAAGCGGTCTTGGTCTGGTCGTTGGACACAAACGAAGTACACGAAGTTGCAATGGTTAACTTTTAACTAAACAAATCCCCAGCAAAAAGCTACTAGATGGATCTACTTATATAGTAGCAAGGGGTGGCGGCCGAGGTGGGAGGACGTCCCAAGGCAGCCTAAAACTAAATCTAGGTCGTACAAGGCCAATGGGCCCAAGTGGAGGTGATGTAACACCTTTGGACTTGTAGTTTGACTCGGATTCTGCTGCAGCATCAGATTGTTTCGTCCACAACTCAACGCTCCGGACGAATTTGAAGGTGATTCCACTTGGGTTGGAAAGTGCAGGAAATCTAGTTTCCAACACAAAAAGAATCACCCAATTCGGAGTCCGTATGAAAAACTTGTGTGCGTTTTGAGTCAGGTATGTCTGTGCAGTCCGAATCTGAATCCAGAACGTGAGAGACTTGGACTCTATCTTCTATTGGGCCAAAAGTGACGTGAGAGAACTTTTTGGACAGCAAATAAACATCTCTTTCTTCCTTATCTTCATATGTGGATTGTACAAATGTCCCATACACCTGCAATTAGACAAAACACAAAAGTGTGTGAAGTATTTTTGTTCTGGATAACACAAATAGATTATTGAATAGTTTGCACTAGAAATCACCTGACAAATATGCATATATGCAATATTTTTGGTCATATCCAAGGTAGTCATGTCCTCATCACCCCATTGTCTTGGGATGAAGTTGGAGACCGCCAGTTGTTTGGACCGGATCTGATTAAGGAGTCTGAACAGAAAGTAAAATTGATTCGCGATAGGCTCAAGGTAGCCTAGTCCAGGAAGAAGAGCTACGGAGATTCAAAACGCAAGGAGACAGTTTACGAAGTCGGAGACCGAGTTTATCTTCGAGTATCACCACTTCGAGGAGTTAAGCGTTTTGGAGTTAAGGGAAAGTTAGCGCCACGTTTTGTAGGCCCATACAAAGTTATGGAGCGTATGGGAGAAGTAGTCTATAAGTTGGAATTGCCCGAAGGATTGTCAGGAGTTCACGACGTATTCCACGTTTCCCAGTTGAAGAAGTGCCACGTAGAGATGGCTGACATACCGCTGAGGGATACAGTGCCAGTTGAAGCGATTCAGTTGGACAGTGATTTGACCTATGAGGAGAAACCAGTTAAGATTCTAGAGTATGCCAGTCGAGTCACCCGCAGCAAGGTTATCAAGTTTTGCAAAGTTCAGTGGAGCCACCACACGGAGGATGAAGCCACCTGGGAGCGAGAGGAAGAATTGCTGAAGGACCACTCTCAGCTATTTTCTAGCCAACCCGAATCTCGAGGGCGAGATTCATCTTAAGGGGGGTAGGTTTGTAACATCCCAAATTTTCAATTTGGAATGTTATACACTAGATCATCATTGCATATCATATTTTATTTCATTTTGGTTGATCCTAGAAAATTCTACGCAACTCAAGGACCCACGGAGAGACTTGGGGATTTCGTTATTTTCATATTTGAGTTTTTCTCAAATTTTGAAAATAGGATCATTTGATTTTATTTATTTTATCTTCAATTATTTCTATTACAAAAATATAAGAGAGGGAATAAAATGACTTTCCCAAAATAAAGAAATATTGAGGATTTAATAAAAAATCAAATAAATTTTTATTTTGGTTTTATTTGCTATTTTATTTGAATTTAGGCAAAATGCATATTTTTCGAAATTGCATTTAGGCCCCAAATAAATGTTCATCCTGTGCGCCTTGGTTTTAGAAGCCGGGGAAAATTTATTTCGGGATTTTTGGAGTCCGTTAAGTATTCCTTTTGTTTTTTTCTGAGTGTAATTATTTTAAAAAAAGTCCGAACCGACTTTGGACCTGATAGAGGCAAAGGTGTCCTGTCTTTCGATGAGATGGTGGATTTCGCTTTGGTGGAAGTCGACTTTGACGATCCGACTACGAACGTGCGAGGACGTCGCGCCTTAGCAATCGCTAAACCAACTCCGAGAGGTTATTGACCACGCCGGAGCACGATCAACCTGACCACGAGGGTCTGTTTCCTGCGAGCAAACGAAGAACAAGCAAGAAACTAAGATTGCAATCTGGATATTGCGAATATAAGATGAAAGCTTTATTGATCAAGGTGGGGTTCTGTGACGCCTTTGTCTGGTCGTTGAACACAAACGAAGTACGCGAAGTTGCAGCTATGGCGAACTTTTAATCTAAACAAAACCCAAAGTCTAAACGATGCCCTAAGGGCTGTATATATGGAGGAAGAGGGGGGAATTTCGTGGCCCTTGGTGGAGGAGTCCGAAATCAACCCTATCTCTTTTTTCCCCACACATACGGACTCTAAAAATAGCCTATACTTATGTATTTCGAAATTACATGGGCCTGGCCCAATAATAAGGTGACGCAGCACCTAAAATAGCCTCGGGACGAAATTTATGAAGTGGCATCTTATATATTTCGTCCAAGGCTTCATGCACCCATTATGGTGGCTTCAAAGTCCTGAAATCATCACTTGTAACTCCGTTCTTGTTCCCCTTGCGCATGCCATCATCTCCATGCTTGTTCTTGCTCCAATGTTCATCCTTCTCCAAGCTAGGCCCTTCATTTGTAAGCAAAACAAATGTATCCAATTTAGGCAGCATCATATTCTCATGAACATTAGAATCATTACCAAGAAACGAAAGTACCTGGTAATTTAGTTGGCGTGCACGAGCTCTAGTAATTGGTCCAGTATGTATAGCAGCAGGGGCTGTGGGTGTAACAATTGTATTGATGTCCTCATCATCCTCCCCTTCTTGAAATGAAGTCGTCCTCGACGGAAGTTCATTTTCCTCACCCACATAAGGCTTCAAATCTGCAATGTTAAAAGTGGGACTAACCCCAAAATATGCAGGCAGCTCAAGTTTATATGCATTATCATTTATTTTCTCTAACACCTTAAAGGGACCATCAGCACGTGGCATTAACTTTGATTTGCGCAAATCAGGAAATCTATCCTTACGCAAATGTAACCAAACAAGATCTCCAGGTGCAAACACAACATGTTTTCTACCCTTATCTCCAGCAAGTTTATATTTAGCATTCATGGGCTCAATGTTTTCCTTAGTTAACTCATGCATTTTTAAAATCAATTCAGCACGTTGTTTAGCATCAAAATTAACCTTCTCCGAAGATGGAAGAGGCAACAAATCAATAGGTGCACGAGGTAGGAAACCATACACAACTTCAAAAGGGCACATCTTAGTAGTAGAATGCAATGAACGATTATAAGCAAATTCAATATGAGGCAAGCATTCCTCCCACATTTTCTTATTATTCTTCAAAACAGCCCTAAGCATAGTAGACAACGTTCTATTGACTACTTCAGTTTGTCCATCAGTTTGGGGGTGACAAGTAGTACTAAAAAGCAGTTTAGTCCCCAACTTAGCCCATAAACATCTCCAAAAGTGGCTAAGAAATTTAGTATCACGATCTGAAACAATAGTATTTGGCACACCATGCAAGCGAATAATTTCACGAAAGAACAAATCAGCAACATTAACAACATCATCGCTGTTATGACATGGTATAAAGTGTGCCATTTTCGAGAATCTATCCACGACAACAAATATGCTATCCCTCCCCTTCTTTGTTCGAGGTAAACCTAAAACAAAGTCCATAGATATATCCTCCCAAGGAACACTAGGTACAGGCAAAGGCATATATAAACCATGAGGATTGAGGCGTGACTTAGCTTTTTGACATGTAGTGCAGCGAGCAATAAAACGCTCAACATCCCGTCTCATCTTTGGCCAAAAGAAATGTGTAGCAAGTACGTCCTCCGTCTTCTTCACGCCAAAGTGTCCCATTAATCCTCCTCCATGCGCCTCCTGCAACAACAAAAGACGAACGGAGCTAGCTGGAATGCATAGCTTGTTAGCACGAAACACAAATCCATCGTTAACAACAAACTTGTTCCACATTCTTCCTTCTTTACAATTATGCATTACATCTTTAAAATCAGCATCATGCACATATTGATCTTTGATGGTCTCCAAACCAAATATTTTGAAGTCAAGTTGTGAAAGCATAGTATAGCGACGAGACAAAGCATCAGCAATAACATTTTCTTTTCCCTTCTTGTGTTTAATGATGATAGAGGCGGGGTGTCCCGATCTTTCGATGAGATGATAACTATCGATTTGGTGGAGACGACTTTGACGATCCGACTACAAACGTGCACGACGTTGCGCCTTAGCAATCGCTAAACCAATCTCCTGAGGTTACTGACGATGCCGGAAGCACGGTCAGCCTGACCACGAAGGTCTATTCCTGCAAGCAATCGAAGAACGAGCAAGAATATGATAAAGCAATCTGAATATTGCAAATATTTATGAGGTATTGATAATGGTGGGGATCCGTAAGCGGTCTTGGTCTGGTCGTTGGACACAAACGAAGTACACGAAGTTGCAATGGCTAACTTTTAACTAAACAAATCCCAAAGTCTAAACGATGCCCTAAGGGCTGTATATATGGAGGAAGAGGGGGGAATTTCGTGGCCCTTGGTGGAGGGGTCCGAAATCAACCCTATCTCTTGTTTCCCCACACATACGGACTCTAAAAATAGCCTATACTTATGTATTTCGAAATTACATGGGCCTGGCCCAATAATAAGGTGACGCAGCACCTAAAATAGCCTCGGGACGAAATTTATGAAGTGGCATCTTGTATATTTCGTCCAAGGCTTCATGCACCCATTATGGTGGCTTCAAAGTCCTGAAATCATCACTTGTAACTCCGTTCTTGTTCCCCTTGCGCATGCCATCATCTCCATGCTTGTTCTTGCTCCAATGTGCATCCTTCTCCAAGCTAGGCCCTTCATTTGTAAGCAAAACAAATGTATCCAATTTAGGCAGCATCATATTCTCATGAACATTAGAATCATTACCAAGAAACGAAAGTACCTGGTAATTTAGTTGGCGTGCACGAGCTCTAGTAATTGGTCCAGTATGTATAGCAGCAGGGGCTGTGGGTGTAACAATTGTATTGATGTCCTCATCATCCTCCCCTTCTTGAAATGAAGTCGTCCTCGACGGAAGTCCATCTTCCTCACCCAAATAAGGCTTCAAATCTGCAATGTTAAAAGTGGGACTAACCCCAAAATCTGCAGGCAGCTCAAGTTTATATGCATTATCATTTATTTTCTCTAACACCTTAAAGGGACCATCAGCACGTGGCATTAGCTTTGATTTGCGCAAATCAGGAAATCTATCCTTAAGCAAATGTAACCAAACAAGATCTCCAGGTGCAAACACAACATGTTTTCTACCCTTATCTCCAGCAAGTTTATATTTAGCATTCATACGCTCAATGTTTTCCTTAGTTAACTCATGCATTTTTAAAATCAATTCAGCACGTTGTTTAGCATCAAAATTAACCTTCTCCGAAGATGGAAGAGGCAACAAATCAATAGGTGCACGAGGTAGGAAACCATACACAACTTCAAAAGGACACATCTTAGTAGTAGAATGCAATGAACGATTATAAGCAAATTCAATATGAGGGAAGCATTCCTCCCACATTTTCTTATTATTCTTCAAAACAGCCCTAAGCATAGTAGACAACGTTCTATTGACTACTTCAGTTTGTCCATCAGTTTGGGGGTGACAAGTAGTACTAAAAAGTAGTTTAGTCCCCAACTTAGCCCATAAACATCTCCAAAAGTGGCTAAGAAATTTAGTATCACGATCTGAAACAATAGTATTTGGCACACCATGCAAGCGAATAATTTCACGAAAGAACAAATCAGCAACATTAACAGCATCATCGCTTTTATGACATGGTATAAAGTGTGCCATTTTCGAGAATCTATCCACGACAACAAATATGCTATCCCTCCCCTTCTTTGTTCGAGGTAAACCTAAAACAAAGTCCATAGATATATCCTCCCAAGGAACACTAGGTACAGGCAAAGGCATATATAAACCATGAGGACTGAGTCGTGACTTAGCTTTTTGACATGTAGTGCATCGAGCAATAAAACGCTCAACATCCCGTCTCATCTTTGGCCAAAAGAAATGTGTAGCAAGTACGTCCTCCGTCTTCTTCACGCCAAAGTGTCCCATTAATCCTCCTCCATGCGCCTCCTGCAACAACAAAAGACGAACGGAGCTAGCTGGAATGCATAGCTTGTTAGCACGAAACACAAATCCATCGTTAACGACGAACTTGTTCCACATTCTTCCTTCTTTACAATTCTGCATTACATCTTTAAAATCAGCATCATGCACATATTGATCTTTGATGGTCTCCAAACCAAATATTTTGAAGTCAAGTTGTGAAAGCATAGTATAGCGACGAGACAATGCATCAGCAATAACATTTTCTTTTCCCTTCTTGTTGATAGAGGCAAAGGTGTCCCGTCTTTCGATGAGATGATGGATATCGCTTTGGTGGAAGTCGACTTTGACGATCCGACTACGAACGTGCGCGGACGTCGCGCCTTAGCAATCGCTAAACCAACTCCGAGAGGTTATTGACCACGCCGGAGCACGATCAACCTGACCACGAGGGTCTGTTTCCTGCGAGCAAACGAAGAACAAGCAAGAAACTGAAATTGCAATCTGGATATTGCGAATATAAGATGAAAGCTTTATTGATCAAGGTGGGGTTCTGTGACGCCTTTGTCTGGTCGTTGAACACAAACGAAGTACGCGAAGTTGCAGCTATGGCGAACTTTTAATCTAAACAAAACCCCCAAAGTCTAAACGATGCCCTAAGGGCTGTATATATGGAGGAAGAGGGGGGAATTTCGTGGCCCTTGGTGGAGGAGTCCGAAATCAACCCTATCTCTTGTTTCCCCACACATACGGACTCTAAAAATAGCCTATACTTATGTATTTCGAAATTACATGGGCCTGGCCCAATAATAAGGTGACGCAGCACCTAAAATAGCCTCGGGACGAAATTTATGAAGTGGCATCTTGTATATTTCGTCCAAGGCTTCATGCACCCATTATGGTGGCTTCAAGGTCCTGAAATCATCACTTGTAACTCCGTTCTTGTTCCCCTTGCGCATGCCATCATCTCCATGCTTGTTCTTGCTCCAATGTTCATCCTTCTCCAAGCTAGGCCCTTCATTTGTAAGCAAAACAAATGTATCCAATTTAGGCAGCATCATATTCTCATGAACATTAGAATCATTACCAAGAAACGAAAGTACCTGGTAATTTAGTTGGCGTGCACGAGCTCTAGTAATTGGTCCAGTATGTATAGCAGCAGGGGCTGTGGGTGTAACAATTGTATTGATGTCCTCATCAATATGCCTCCATACTATGCAATACTCCCTTGTCATTTCTTATGATGAGCATGATACATACACTTGTTGGGTATCTCACCACACGAATGATAGGTTTTGCACTTCTGCTAACCTCATTTGTTTTTCCGAGTGTTTATCATGTTCTTTCATTTTGAAGGATTCACAAGGCATTACCGTCATGAGACATATTGGTTATGTGAAGGCATACATGATGTGCGACTCCATCATCTTTGAGAAACTCCTAAAGGTGACCTCTTTCCCTTTGAGCCATCCTCAAATACGCATATTGGATGGGTCACTCTTTCATTGTTGTCTCCTTCTTGTTGTCTACATGATACATCTCATGACCGGAGGAGCGACATTGGAGATTGGCTACATGGACCTTCATATTGAGGAGCGCTCACACTTATTGGATGCACCTTCGGAACTCCACTCATGCCTCGACATCGAGCTTTGGTACACCAACACCTCCATATTTGTTGATTGTGCTAATACATGTCATGCTCGATGGACATATCATACTCACCGCAATTTTGCACCCTATGCATGGATTGACTCACATTATGCTTGTCTTGTTGCATCTATTTCCATGTCATCCATGATATATGAGCTTGTTCACTTCCTTAGCAAATTTGTTGTGATCTTGATGGCATATTCATATGATAGAGGCAAAGGTGTCCCGTCTTTCGATGAGATGGTGGATTTCGCTTTGGTGGAAGTCGACTTTGACGATCCGACTACGAACGTGCGAGGACGTCGCGCCTTAGCAATCGCTAAACCAACTCTGAGAGGTTATTGACCACGCCGGAGCACGATCAACCTGACCACGAGGGTCTGTTTCCTGCGAGCAAACGAAGAACAAGCAAGAAACTAAGATTGCAATCTGGATATTGCGAATATAAGATGAAAGCTTTATTGATCAAGGTGGGGTTCTGTGACGCCTCTGGTCGTTGAACACAAACGAAGTACGCGAAGTTGCAGCTATGGCGAACTTTTAATCTAAACAAAACCCCCAAAGTCTAAACGATGCCCTAAGGGCTGTATATATGGAGGAAGAGGGGGGAATTTCGTGGCCCTTGGTGGGGGGGTCCGAAATCAACCCTATCTCTTGTTTCCCCACACATACGGACTCTAAAAATAGCCTATACTTATGTATTTCGAAATTACATGGGCCTGGCCCAATAATAAGGTGACGCAGCACCTAAAATAGCCTCGGGACGAAATTTATGAAGTGGCATCTTGTATATTTCGTCCAAGGCTTCATGCACCCATTATGGTGGCTTCAAAGTCCTGAAATCATCACTTGTAACTCCGTTCTTGTTCCCCTTGCGCATGCCATCATCTCCATGCTTGTTCTTGCTCCAATGTTCATCCTTCTCCAAGCTAGGCCCTTCATTTGTAAGCAAAACAAATGTATCCAATTTAGGCAGCATCATATTCTCATGAACATTAGAATCATTACCAAGAAACGAAAGTACCTGGTAATTTAGTTGGCGTGCACGAGCTCTAGTAATTGGTCCAGTATGTATAGCAGCAGGGGCTGTGGGTGTAACAATTGTATTGATGTCCTCATTAGTTGAATTCATTGAGACTTTCCCTTATGTCATTAAACACAAGAAGGGAAAAGAAAATGTTATTGCTGATGCATTGTCTCGTCGCTATACTATGCTTTCACAACTTGACTTCAAAATATTTGGTTTGGAGACCATCAAAGATCAATATGTGCATGATGCTGATTTTAAAGATGTAATGCAGAATTGTAAAGAAGGAAGAATGTGGAACAAGTTTGTTGTTAACGATGGATTTGTGTTTCGTGCTAACAAGCTATGCATTCCAGCTAGCTCCGTTCGTCTTTTGTTGTTGCAGGAGGCGCATGGAGGAGGATTAATGGGACACTTTGGCGTGAAGAAGACGGAGGACGTACTTGCTACACATTTCTTTTGGCCAAAGATGAGACGGGATGTTGAGCGTTTTATTGCTCGCTGCACTACATGTCAAAAAGCTAAGTCACGCCTCAATCCTCATGGTTTATATATGCCTTTGCCTGTACCTAGTGTTCCTTGGGAGGATATATCTATGGACTTTGTTTTAGGTTTACCTCGAACAAAGAAGGGGAGGGATAGCATATTTGTTGTCGTGGATAGATTCTCGAAAATGGCACACTTTATACCATGTCATAACAGCGATGATGTTGTTAATGTTGCTGATTTGTTCTTTCGTGAAATTATTCGCTTGCATGGTGTGCCAAATACTATTGTTTCAGATCGTGATACTAAATTTCTTAGCCACTTTTGGAGATGTTTATGGGCTAAGTTGGGGACTAAACTGCTTTTTAGTACTACTTGTCACCCCCAAACTGATGGACAAACTGAAGTAGTCAATAGAACGTTGTCTACTATGCTTAGGGCTGTTTTGAAGAATAATAAGAAAATGTGGGAGGAATGCTTGCCTCATATTGAATTTGCTTATAATCGTTCATTGCATTCTACTACTAAGATGTGCCCTTTTGAAGTTGTGTATGGTTTCCTACCTCGTGCACCTATTGATTTGTTGCCTCTTCCATCTTCGGAGAAGGTTAATTTTGATGCTAAACAACGTGCTGAATTGATTTTAAAAATGCATGAGTTAACTAAGGAAAACATTGAGAGCATGAATGCTAAATATAAACTTGCTGGAGATAAGGGTAGAAAACATGTTGTGTTTGCACCTGGAGATCTTGTTTGGTTACATTTGCATAAGGATAGATTTCCTGATTTGCGCAAATCAAAGTTAATGCCACGTGCTGATGGTCCCTTTAAGGTGTTAGAGAAAATAAATGATAATGCATATAAACTTGAGCTGCCTGCAGATTTTGGGGTTAGTCCCACTTTTAACATTGCAGATTTGAAGCCTTATTTGGGTGAGGAAGATGAACTTCCGTCGAGGACGACTTCATTTCAAGAAGGGGAGGATGATGAGGACATCAATACAATTGTTACACCCACAACCCCTGCTGCTATACATACTGGACCAATTACTTGAGCTCGTGCACGCCAACTAAATTACCAGGTACTTTCGTTTCTTGGTAATGATTCTAATGTTCATGAGAATATGATGCTGCCTAAATTGGATACATTTGTTTTGCTTACAAATGAAGGGCCTAGCTTGGAGAAGGATGAACATTGGAGCAAGAACAAGCATGGAGATGATGGCATGCGCAAGGGAAACAAGAACGGAGTTACAAGTGATGATTTCAGGACTTTGAAGCCACCATAATGGGTGCATGAAGCCTTGGACGAAATATACAAGATGCCACTTCATAAATTTCGTCCCGAGGCTATTTTAGGTGCTGCGTCACCTTATTATTGGGCCAGGCCCATGTAATTTCGAAATACATAAGTATGGGCTATTTTTAGAGTCCGTATGTGTGGGGAAACAAGAGATAGGGTTGATTTCGGACCCCTCCACCAAGGGCCACGAAATTCCCCCCCTCTTCCTCCATATATACAGCCCTTAGGGCATCGTTTAGACTTTGGGTTTTGTTTAGATTAAAAGTTCGCCATAGCTGCAACTTCGCGTACTTCGTTTGTGTTCAACGACCAGACAAAGGCGTCACAGAACCCCACCTTGATCAATAAAGCTTTCATCTTATATTCGCAATATCCAGATTGCAATCTTAGTTTCTTGCTTGTTCTTCGTTTGCTCGCAGGAAACAGACCCTCGTGGTCAGGTTGATCGTGCTCCGGCGTGGTCAATAACCTCTCGGAGTTGGTTTAGCGATTGCTAAGGCGCGACGTCCTCGCACGTTCGTAGTCGGATCATCAAAGTCGACTTCCACGAAAGCGAAATCCACCATCTCATCGAAAGACGGGACACCTTTGCCTCTATCATCAACCCATTTAGCATGTCTACGATTCAGTTTAGCTTGACTTTTAATATGTTTCAAAGATTCATGATCAGAATGTATAACAAATTCTTTGGGCCATAAATAATGTTGCCATGTTTCTAAAGTCCGAACAAGAGCATATAATTCTTTATCATAAGTAGAATAATTCAGACTAGGCCCACTCAATTTTTCAGAAAAGTATGCAACAGGTTTGCCATCTTGTAATAACACACCTCCTAATCCAATTCCACTAGCATCACATTCAAGCTCAAAAGTCTTATTAAAATCAGGAAGTTGGAGTAAAGGAGCATGTGTCAACTTATCTTTCAATACCGTGAAGGCTTCTTCCTGTGCGGTACCCCAAAGAAAAGGCACATCTTTCTTTGTAAGCTCATTGAGAGGTGCAGCAATGGTGCTGAAATCTCTCACAAAACGCCTATAGAATCCAGCGAGGCCAAGAAAACTCCTCACTTGTGTGACCGTTTTGGGTTGCGCCCAACTCTCAATAGCTTCAATCTTGGCTTTATCAACTTCAATTCCCTGTGGAGTAACAACATAGCCAAGAAAAGATACTCGGTCGGTGCAAAAGGTGCACTTCCCAAGGTTACCAAACAAACGTGCATCACGTAGAGCAATAAAAACAGCACGTAAATGTTCCAAATGTTCTTCCAAAGATCTGCTATAAATCAATATATCATCAAAGTAAACTGCCACAAATCGTCCAATGAAAGCACGTAAAACTTCGTTCATTAGTCTCATGAAAGTACTAGGCGCATTAGTTAACCCAAAAGGCATGACTAACCACTCATATAATCCAAACTTAGTTTTAAATGCTGTTTTCCATTCATCTCCCAATTTCATACGAATTTGATGGTATCCACTACGCAAATCAACTTTGGAGAATATTGTAGAGCCACTCAATTCATCAAGCATATCATCTAGCCTAGGAATAGGATGACGATAACGAATAGTAATATTATTAATGCCTCTACAATCAACACACATACGTGATGTACCATCCTTTTTCGGCACTAGAATAATAGGAACAGCACAAGGACTAAGGGATTCGCGTATATAACCTTTGTCGAGAAGCTCTTGTACTTGACGCATAATCTCCTTCGTCTCCTCTGGATTGGTACGGTATGGTGCACGGTTTGGCAGTGAAGCACCGGGAATTA
>NW_021252719.1:60977-98239 GCF_002162155.2 Triticum dicoccoides
CGCCGCCGCGGGAGGTAGCTTTTCTTGCCGCCAGTTTTTTTAGAAAACCGATTGGTTTTCTGTCGGTTTTGTTCGGTTTTTTAAATTTTCGGTTTTTTTAAATAGATCAGTTTTTACGGTTTATTTATTTAGCGAGAGTTCGCCCGTTCGTTTGTTTTAACGAACGTTCGTCGTTTTTCTTTCTCGGATTAAATCCGCGATTTTTCTGATCGCGATTCCTGATCCAATTTTCGTTTTAGTCTAACTTTTCGCTCGTTTATTGGAATTAGGCGATTCAAGCGCCTAGAGTTTTGTCTCGAAACCCTCTTTCCGTTTAAACAACTCAAACAAGTTTTTACCACTATAAAAATTGCCCTAGATCCATAATAGTAAACGAAGCCTATTTCTTTTGTCGTTTGTCTTTCGTTGCTTCGTTCGATTCGATTCTTTTTGCCAACCGGAATTCTTAAGTTGAACTTTCTGGTTAGATCTCTTATTCGAGATTTACGTGTGCATTAGATGAGTACTTATTGTATGCTTGTTTGTTCGCGATAGAGTACCCGGAGTGCGCCGCTTGCTACTTCGAATCGCTAGGTTTTGCGGATCATTAGCAAGGCAAGTAACACTTTGATCATACTTCCAACTACCCAGTTTTTATTGCATTAGATCAACCCTCGCACATTGCATGATTAGGATCTAATTAAATTGTGGGTTTGGGAAGTAGTTGAGGTAGAACCTATTACGTGTTTATTATCAAACATTGGGAGTTACTTCTACATTTGCTTATTATGCCATGCTATGATAGTAGACGTGGATTGGGTGAGTGTATCCATGACAGATGTGAGATTGTTAATTTAATGGTTTATCTAAGATGGCAACTTAAACACACATCTGGGTGGATTGAGGCACTTGGGTATTCTAGCGATTACCTGTTTTTCTTTTGGACCGCCACCCAGGCTCAAAGGGATCATGAGATTATTCATTCTAGAAACTTCCGTGTGCAGCCACAAGCTACTATGGGATCTAGCATAGTTGAGTAGGTTGTGCGAACTCTTACAGTGGTAGACTAGCAGATGTAGGGGAAAGTAGGTGTAACGGTCTACCCGATCGTAAGGTGCTAGCGCTTCTGAAAGACTATGTCTCGGTCATCCGTTTCTCAAACAACATGTAGTGCGAGAAATCAAACAGAGGCGATCGAGTCTTGTGGGGAAAAGTGTGCAAACCTCTGCAGAGTGTATAAACTAATCATGGTTAGCTGTGTCCCTGGTTATGGACATCTTGAGTATCTAGTACCTGGATTATCATGTGAATCTCATCATGTTACTCTAAAATTTATTTGTTGGGTTTTGTTAAATGATGATGCTTAATTGGGATTGAGAATGCTGCCAACCATTCTCAATGTTTAACAACTACCATGATAGTTAAATAAAATTTAATCTTTGCAGCAGGGAAAAATTGGCTTTACGCAAAACTATAACCATAGAGCTTTCCACCAGCCAAATATGCATATAGTATAGCCTTATTCTTTCATTGCTGTCACATCCCTGGTCCTGTTATGCATTAGGCTAGACCTCATGTGAGCTTCATGTTTTAATTCAAATGAAATTTGAATTGAGGAATTTTCAAAGCCTCAGAATCCTTTAAAAAAATGATCAAGATAAAAATTGCTTCAAATAAGTCCAAGAAAATGTTCTTGTTATCCTCTGGAAATATTGGCAAGAGGTAAAATCCAAACCAATATTTTCGGTATCTCAGAAACATTTATTTTGGGTATTTGAATTAAATCAATAGCTATTTGAATTGGACTTATATCTACTGTTAAATAAATATAGGTCCAATAATTCTGAAATATTTTTGTGGAGCATTGTTTTAATTCTTTTAGCTCCTAAAAATATTGTCAGAAGCAAAATAAATTGAATTGGTTTCAAAACCAAATTCAAAACAAACCTGCAAAATAGAAAACAGAATTAAAACAAAACAGAGAGAAAAAAAATAAAAAGAACAGAAGCCTACCTGGGCCACTTACCTGTAGCCGGCCCAGCTGGCCAGCTCCTCCCGCTGGCCCAGCCCACCGCCGCCTCCCTTCCCTGTCGCCTTCCTCCTCGCGCCAGTAGGCAGAGGAGGGACACGGCGCGCGCGCCCGAGCTCGCCACGCCACCACCCTGCTCGTCTGCTTCGCCTGGCCACCGCGACGCCGCGCGTCATCTCCTCGGCGCCGCCCCGACCCCCCTGGACCCCCTCGCTCTCTCCCTCTCCCTTGTATCTCTCCTCTGCTTCCTCTCTCTCTCACTCGCCGAGCGCAGCCGCAGCCGCGCCACCGTAACGCCGCGGCCACCGTCTCCCCCTCGACCCCTCGCTGTGCTTGCGAGCTCCGCCTCGACCCCCTCTTCCTCCCCACCGATCCACGGCCCTCCGGAAACCCTGCATCGCCGCCCACGTCGCCGTTCCCCTCCTCGGCCACCGGAGATTGTCGCCGTCGATTCGCTGCACTCCGGCCGCCCCCGAGCCCACTAAACCTCCCTACAGCTCCGCGGTGAGCCTCCGTGCAGAACCCCTCTCTCTCCCCTCGCGTTTGCGAGCTCTAGGCCATAGCTCCGCCGCGGCCGAACTCCGGCCGCCGCTGACCTCGTCACCGTCGTCACTACAGCCGCTTGAGCTCGTCTCGGAGCGTGTCACCGCACTCAGGAAGCCACCAGGAGCCTAACGCATATCCTAACTCGCCCTCCCGTGCACCACAGCGCCAACCCCGCACTCACCGAACTCCGGTGCCGCCGCGAGCTCCGTTCCGACGAGCCCCGGCGTCCCCGCAGCCTCCCACCTACCCCATCAGATGCGGGAGAGCCCGGGCTACGCCCCGGTGCCCTCAGCGCGCGAATCCGATGCCCCTAGCGCAAGTCCGGCGTGCCCCGCCGTGCTCTGTGGTCACCGCCGGCCAAACTCCGGCGGGCCGATGTGGCCACTTAGTTAGGGGCTAATCACCCTATGAGCCACTGACATATGGGCCCCACGCCCTTAACTAACCACGGTTAACCCCCTGTTTAGTTTAAGTTAACCACAGTGGCCCCACGCGTCGGAGTTGACCTAGCTGACGTGGCCGTTGACCGGTCCCACCTGTCAGTGGGTTAAACAACCCTGTGTCACTGACGTGTGGCCCCCACACGTCAGGTTTGACCAGCAGCAGCGTCTGTTGACCTGCTGACGTCACGGTGACGCACTGCTGACGCAGTAAATGTTTTCTGGAATTTAAATAATTCTTAAATGATTTATTAATTCCAGAAAATGCCTAAAACTTCAATAAATCATAGAAAATTAACCGTAACTCCAAATTAAATAATTTATATATGAAAAATTATCAGAAAAATTCAAGGAATCCATCTGTACCATTTTCATGCATGTTTGAACAATGTTTGTCCTCTGTTTTGGACAAAACAAATAAAGGGCATTTAAATAATCATATATGGAGTTGGAAATTGAATCATGTGTTCAAACCAACTTCATTTAAATCATAGCTAGGTGCATTAGCCCAAAACACATTCATATTGCCATGTCATAGCATGCATCATATTGTGCATTGCATTGATCGTGTTTTTTCTGTATTGCCGGTATTTGTCCCCTCTCGATAGACGCGGTACCGACGATGTGATCGTTGACACTGATGAAGACTCAATGTTATCTTCAGAAGTGCCAGGCAAGCAAAACCCCCTTGTTCATTCCGATACAATCCTACTCTCTCGCTCCTGCTCCTTTTACTGCATTAGGACAACATCGATTCATCTGTTACTTGCTGCGGTAGCTGAACCCCTTTATCCTTTGCATGACCTGTCATTGCCACAGTAAATAGATGAAACCCACTAGCATGAGTAGGAGTTGTTTGAGCCCTGTTGTGCCTACTCATTCATGTTTGTTTGTCATGCCTGCTACTGCTTAGAGTTGAGTCAGGTCTGATTCATCGGGGATGAATCAGAGGCGTGTGAACATGTCCTACTGTGTGTGAGCTAAGTGTGTGAACACGATTTGGTAAAGGTAGCGGTGAGAGGCCATGTAGGAGTACATGGTGGGTTGTCTCATTGCAGCCGTCCTCAGGAACTGAGTTCTGTGTTTGTGATCCATGATTCAGCTACTACCACGCATTGGGCCCGAAACCAATGGACCCTCTCGGCTTCTTGATCACCCTTGTCCTCTGTCCAGGAGTTGCAAGTAATTTCTGGTGTTTGTAGTATGCTGGAGGCCGTGCGCAGCGCTGACCGTAGGGGTGGGCTGTGATGCGGTAGGCACGTGGCACGGTGTACCGGGCGCCCGTTTGGTGTCTCGGGAACCCTGTTCACATTGTTTGGGGCTGTGAGCGAAACTCCGGCCGGATCTCCTCATGGATGGAACCCGAATAGGCGATAAACCTGGACTCGAGACTTGAGTGATTAGGTAGGTCGTGGCCGACACCCACGTTGGGCTTCCGCTTGAAGGTTGCCGAGTACATGTCGTGTAAACGGCGGTAAGTGGTGAGAGTGTGTGTGAAGAAGTACACCCCTGCAGGGTTAACATCATCTACTCGAATAGCCGTGTCCGCGGAAAAGGACTTCTGGGTTGCTTATATCAGTTCATAGACAAGTGAAAGTGGATACTCTAAAATACGCAAGATAAGCGTGAGTGCTATGGATGGCGTTCTCGTAGGGAGACGGGAGCGGATCCATAGTGGTGTATTGATATGGTGAATATGTGGACTCGTGTGCGCTACCTCAAAAGAGTTACTCGCAGTCGTAGTTCAGGATAGCCACCGAGTCAAAGCTGGCTTGCTGCAGTTAAACCCCACCATCCCCTTTGTTGATGATGATGCATATGTAGATAGTTCTGATGTAAGTCTTGCTGGGTACATTTGTACTCACGTTTGCCTATTTATGTTTTTGCAGAGAGACTTCGGTCTCGCTAGTAGTTCCGCGTGGACTTCGACGTTTAGCTTGTTACCTCAGCTACGATCTTGTGCCCTCGGCAGGATCTGGTAGATAGTCAGGCTTCTCAGCCTTTTTCATTTATAGATGTCTGTACTTAGACATGATAGCTTCCGCTTGTGCTTGATTTGTATGCTCTGAATGTTGGGTCATGAGACCCATGTTTGTAATATCTCGCTCCTCGGAGCCTATTGAATAGATTACTTGAGTCATAGAGTCATGTTGTGATGCCATGTTGTATTTGCACATATCGAGCATATTGTGTGTATGTTATTGAAATGCTTGGTATGTGTGGGATCTGACCATCTAGTTGTTTATCTTTAGTAGCCTCTCTTACGGGGAAATGTCTCCTAGTGTTTCCACTGAGCCATGGTAGCTTGCTACTGCTCCGGAACACTTAGGCTGGCCGGCATGTGTCCTTCTTCGTTCCTGTGTCTGTCCCTTCGGGGAAATGTCACGCGATGAATACCGGAGTCCTGTTAGCCCGCTACAGCCCGGTTCACCGGAGTCCTGCTAGCCCAGTGCTACAGCCTGGATTCACTCGCTGATGACCGACACGTTCGATGCTGGGTCATGGATGCCTGTCCCTGTAAGTCTGTGTCACTTTGGGTTTACGACTAGCCATGTCAGCCCGGGCTCCTTATCATATGGATGCTAGCGACACTGTCATATACGTGTGCCAAAAGGCGCAAACGGTCCCGGGCAAAGGTAAGGCAACACCCGTGGGAATACCGTGCGTGAGGCCGCAAAGTGATATGAGGTGTTACCGGCTAGATCAATGTGACATCGAGTCGGGGTCCTGACAGCGTTGGTATCAGAGCTTGACTGCTTGTAGGATTACCAAGCCAAACTTGTCGAAGTTGAGTCTAGAAATTCTTTAGTTATATAAGGGAATTGATTGTGGGATGGAACGTAAGGCTCTTTTTACTCCTTATACCTTATGCCTTCTGATCTGAGTCATCTTATCTTTCCTGCGGGGATTAAGAACTAGGCTATCTCTTCTTTCTATCAGGATCACGTATTACTAATCCGTAGATTTATAAGATTGTTGGATTCAAGCCTCAGTTCAGTTCCTACTATCTTCTGTATGTTAACTGTTGATCTTGAAACCTTGATATTGTGCTTCTGAGTGGTTATGCCACCATTTTTGTGAATGTCTCAAATCTTTTCTGAGCATTTACAGCCGTTATGCTGTCCGAGTCATCCCAGGTTTCTAAAGAGTCTGATGCATTTGCAAAATCCTTTTCCTCCGGTTTCAATGTCTGTTAGGCCAGGTTAATCACACAAATTGTAGAGCTGAGGTACTCTACTGCCTCAACCTTTATGTTGGAGTTATTACTATGACCCTAGGTGTCTCAGGGGATCATCTAGTAGTCTAGCCATGATTTATGTTCCAGTGTGATGACTCTGGCCGTCATTATCGAAAGCATCCCGTGATGCCATTTAGTAGTAGGTATTCTACTCCTGGGTTTTGAACCCGAGATTCACCCTACTTGCCTCATGTTGATAGTGTTGCTAGTTCCTTAGGTTATTAGTAACCTTTGCGATAGTCCTTGAAGTCCGTGGTATCTTCTTCTTCCAAATACCATGAACTACTTATGACAGAAGTTCCTCGTTGAACTGAACGATCACAACCAGAGTGCTTTTGATGAGTTCTCCATTATATATTGTGACTCTGCCAGTTCTACCCTTCCGCATGGATTGCCCGGAAGAAATATGTTGAATTCGTTCGACATGCTAAACCATGCATCCACAACTCAGAAAATCATATGTTCCTTTGAGTTGTCCCTCTTTAGTTGTCTTCTGACCCTCGTCTATCAATTGATAGTCAAGATTATGTGTGCATTCGTTCATCGATGCCTATTACTCTTGTGGTCTGTCAAGCCATTCTATTCCGGAATGACTAGGAGAAACAAACTCCAATACCTCATCCATATCTAGGATTAGGTCAAAACCATCGTACTCCGCAGATCAAAATGCCAATCCAACTTTTACTCTGTTCCACCTTGGAGTATTACCATCTTTATATCAAGAATGTCATGGGAATTGCACACCATCCTATGAACTCTTGACACAGTGATACTTCTCGCCATCATTGTTCATTCCTCGGTTCCTGTGTTATCGTAACCGGAATGTCGACAAGTGAATCGTGGTGTGTGAAATCAATACTCCCAGCAACCTTGTTGCTTGGTAGCTAAAGGATAATAATTTCATTCTTAGCGTGTTGGTTTTTGAATCATCCTTCTAAGACTGATCGTGCTACCTAGTCCTTATTTCGGTGCACCCTTCGATTGATGAGTTAGGATCTTGTCAAGTCCTCACTCATTTGATCATATCGTCTTGCCCTCAAAAGCGAGATTGTTCTCGAGCTTAGTAACATACCGGTGGTTCATGATTTTCTGAATATCTTCTCGGAAGTATCACCAGGTCGTCACCTGACCGTTATGTTGAGCTCGAGATCAAGTTGGTTTCTTGTGAACCACCTTCTCTCCAAGAATCAGTGTTAGATATCCCTGAGCTAGTTGGTTAAGCTAGACAACAACTTGGAGAGTTGGAGGATAAAAGCTTGCCTGACTTAGTTCGTTCCAAAGGGATAATCTTGTGTAGTGTGTGTTGAAGAAAGATGATATCTTCATCGATTGGTTCCTGTGATCAGTTGCTGGACCTATTGTCTTATCAATCCTTTGATTTGAGTGTGGGCCATCGTCAAGTCAAACCAGAACCAACGATATTCGTAATGTTGTCTTACTCGTGGTTGATCCCTCGAGCATACACCATTATATCTTTCGGGTCTGACCAATGCTATCACCGTGTTCATTTAACTATGGAATTCCTTTTAAAGGGAAACCCAGATGAATTGTTGTTGAGCCCATTGACAACATCCTTATCTCCTCCATGATTTTGTTGAACATTAAGCTAGTGTTGGAAACTTTTGAAAGCATTTGTTCATGCTAGCTCATGAAGCATATGTTCGGATGTAAGAAGTGACTTCCTCTAGTTCATGTGCATATGATGCAAGTTGCCGCCATGAATTCGAGGAAGATTGTTTTGTTTCCTTGGAATCATCCCAAATCAATCATGCACATGTGCGAAGTATTCTGTGGTCTGGAGACTTGCAACCTTCATTCCATATGTGTCCCGAGCACACCAAGCCACTGATTGATTTGTTCAAGGAGAAGAAGTTCCTTCATAAGAGCTAATCATATGACTTATGCAAGGACTTTGTTATCCACGGTGATGGTTCCCAACCAGAACTCGGTAGCGTTTTATTGTAAGACTACCACGTGGTCATGCTTGTCTGGAACAACGTGTTCACATGTTTGTAGCAGAACCAGCTCATGTTTTGGAGCTTGCTATCGTAGTTCATCTCCCGAGAATCCCGCAACGTCATCTCGTCGATTTGTGTTGCAAACTTTCATTTTTCTTCCTAGGCTCGATGGGTCTGGAATATTCTGACACCAACCAGATCTGAATCTCAGGCAGATATGATGGTTGGAACATTTCCCCAAGAACTATAATATTGGTTCCTCGATAACTGGTAAGGTGGATTTCGTGGCCAGCACCACCCAGCCGAAAGACCTATTATTGTAGTATCTTGATCAAAGAAGTTGGCCACCTCCCCATAAGGATTTCGCAGGATTTACCTCCGTAGTTATTCCTTATGGATTCTATTGCTCCCGAAGTCCGACCTTTTACTTGATGTTCTAGTTATCAAACCATATCTATGAATGGGTTACACTAGCACATCAAGGAGAACATTAGAAGCGGAGTGCTAAATGTCTCTCGGTCGATCATCCAGATTTTATTTCCTTGGCCCCGCCAAGGGTGAAATCTGAGAAAGTGTTATCCTCCTTCGCATCTGCATCGTCCATCGCTATTCATCATGGTAGTATGTTGTGTTGTCAGCACCCTTGACGCGGTTGTTGATAAAACCTAGATGAATATGGAAATGCTCAAGTTCTTGAGAGCACGCACAAGCGCTACGTGTTATCATCGGCACTAACTGGGTTTGCTCTCAGTTTCCTCGGCAATGCTATGATCTTTTCAAACAGTGAATCCACTCTCTATTGTTGGGTTCTTCCCTAGTTACCAGAATCATTCCCATCATTTGCATTTTGTTCCCAGCCTGCACCGCCAATGTGCCATTCTACCATGGGTCTCTTCCATTTCCGGTGATAAGCAAAATCATCCATTACGTTGTCTTCAACAAGGTAATCCACATCATCCAAGTTTGAGTATGCCATTCTACCGACCCCTTCCAAACGATCGCTCGAGAATTGTCTTAGGTTGGTTTAAAGAGTTTCAATGATCTCTGAATCAAAAGTAATTCTTTTGCCACTTAAGGGGATATCTCTACGAGTCACCTTCCCTAAGGTGTATCGTTATGGTATCATGGCAATTCAACTCCTCGCTACGTTGACAATTGTTTACCACCTTCTTAAGCGTGAAATTGTTGTATACCTAGTGAACCTTCGTCATCTGCTTCACTCCATTCCTATGGATGTGTGCTTCGCCTCTCAGCTCGAGAGATGTTGCTATGTCTCATTCCGTGAGTTAATCCTGAGTTGTTCGACCTTCGAGAAGAACCATTCTTTTAGGGTCTCTCTTTTCCTCTCGTTGTCATGTTAGTTGGAGTTCTCAGAGCAAGACTTCGAGACAATGATGGTGAACGAATCAACGTCCATTTGAAGTGCACCCTGGATCGTGAAGATTATACTAGTTGCGTTTCCCCTTCACCTTACCCTACGCTTGAATCTTGAGACGAGATTCTTGTTTAGTGGGGGTGAGTTGTCACATCCCTGGTCCTGTTATGCATTAGGCTAGACCTCATGTGAGCTTCATGTTTTAATTCAAATGAAATTTGAATTGAGAAATTTTCAAAGCCTCAGAATCCTTTAAAAAAAATGATCAAGATAAAAATTGCTTCAAATAAGTCCAAGAAAATGTTCTTGTTATCCTCTGGAAATATTGGCAAGAGGTAAAATCCAAACCAATATTTTCGGTATCTCAGAAACATTTATTTTGGGTATTTGAATTAAATCAATAGCTATTTGAATTGGACTTATATCTACTGTTAAATAAATATAGGTCCAATAATTCTGAAATATTTTTGTGGAGCATTGTTTTAATTCTTTTAGCTCCTAAAAATATTGTCAGAAGCAAAATAAATTGAATTGGTTTCAAAACCAAATTCAAAACAAACCTGCAAAATAGAAAACAGAATTAAAACAAAACAGAGAGAAAAAAATAAAAAGAACAGAAGCCTACCTGGGCCACTTACCTGTAGCCGGCCCAGCTGGCCAGCTCCTCCCGCTGGCCCAGCCCACCGCCGCCTCCCTTCCCTGTCGCCTTCCTCCTCGCGCCAGTAGGCAGAGGAGGGACACGGCGCACGCGCCCGAGCTCGCCACGCCACCACCCTGCTCGTCTGCTTCGCCTGGCCACCGCGACGCCGCGCGTCATCTCCTCGGCGCCGCCCCGACCCCCCTGGACCCCCTCGCTCTCTCCCTCTCCCTTGTATCTCTCCTCTGCTTCCTCTCTCTCTCACTCGCCGAGCGCAGCCGCAGCCGCGCCACCGTAACGCCGCGGCCACCGTCTCCCCCTCGACCCCTCGCTGTGCTTGCGAGCTCCGCCTCGACCCCCTCTTCCTCCCCACTGATCCACGGTCCTCCGGAAACCCTGCATCGCCGCCCATGTCGCCGTTCCCCTCCTCGGCCACCGGAGATCGTCGCCGTCGATTCGCTGCACTCCGGCCGCCCCCGAGCCTCCGTGCAGAACCCCTCTCTCTCCCCTCGCGTTTGCGATCTCTAGGCCATAGCTCCGCCGCGGCCGAACTCCGGCCGCCGCTGACCTCGTCACCACCGTCACTACAGCCGCTTGAGCTCGTCTCGGAGCGTGTCACCGCACTCAGGAAGCCACCAGGAGCCTAACGCATATCCTAACTCGCCCTCCCGTGCACCACAGCGCCAACCCCGCACTCACCGAACTCCGGCGCCGCCGCGAGCTCCGTTCCGACGAGCCCCGGCGTCCCCGCAGCCTCACACCTACCCCATCAGATGCGGGAGAGCCCGGGCTACGCCCCGGTGCCCTCAGCGCGCGAATACGATGCCCCTAGCGCAAGTCCGGCGTGCCCCGCCGTGCTCTGTGGTCACCGCCGGCCAAACTCCGGCGGGCCGATGTGGCCACTTAGTTAGGGGCTAATCACCCTATGAGCCACTGACATATGGGCCCCACGCCCTTAACTAACCACGGTTAACCCCCTGTTTAGTTTACGTTAACCACAGTGGCCCCACGCGTCGGAGTTGACCTAGCTGACGTGGGCGTTGACCGGTCCCACCTGTCAGTGGGTTAAACAACCCTGTGTCACTGACGTGTGGCCCCCACACGTCAGGTTTGACCAGCAGCAGCGTCTGTTGACCTGCTGACGTCACGGTGACGCACTGCTGACGCAGTAAATGTTTTCTGGAATTTAAATAATTCTTAAATGATTTATTAATTCTAGAAAATGCCTAAAACTTCAATAAATCATAGAAAATTAACCGTAACTCCAAATTAAATAATTTATATATGAAAAATTATCAGAAAAATTCAAAGAATCCATCTGTACCATTTTCATGCATGTTTGAACAATGTTTGTCCTCTGTTTTGGACAAAACAAATAAAGGGCATTTAAATAATCATATATGGAGTTGGAAATTGAATCATGTGTTCAAACCAACTTCATTTAAATCATAGCTAGGTGCATTAGCCCAAAACACATTCATATTGCCAAGTCATAGCATGCATCATATTGTGCATTGCATTGATCGTGTTTTTTCTGTATTGTCGGTATTTGTCCCCTCTCGATAGACGCGGTACCGACGATGTGATCGTTGACACTGATGAAGACTCAATGTTATCTTCAGAAGTGCCAGGCAAGCAAAACCCCCTTGTTCATTCCGATACAATCCTACTCTCTCGCTCCTGCTCCTTTTACTGCATTAGGACAACATCGATTCATCTGTTACTTGCTGCGGTAGCTGAACCCCTTTATCCTTTGCATGACATGTCATTGCCACAGTAAATAGATGAAACCCACTAGCATGAGTAGGAGTTGTTTGAGCCCCGTTGTGCCTACTCATTCATGTTTGTTTGTCATGCCTGCTACTGCTTAGAGTTGAGTCAGGTCTGATTCATCGGGGATGAATCAGAGGCGTGTGAACATGTCCTACTGTGTGTGAGCTAAGTGTGTGAACACGATTTGGTAAAGGTAGCGGTGAGAGGCCATGTAGGAGTACATGGTGGGTTGTCTCATTGCAGCCGTCCTCAGGAACTGAGTTCTGTGTTTGTGATCCATGATTCAGCTACTACCACGCATTGGGCCCGAAACCAATGGACCCTCTCGGCTTCTTGATCACCCTTGTCCTCTGTCCAGGAGTTGCAAGTAATTTCTGGTGTTTGTAGTATGCTGGAGGCCGTGCGCAGCGCTGACCGTAGGGGTGGGCTGTGATGCGGTAGGCACGTGGCACGGTGTACCGGGCGCCCGTTTGGTGTCTCGGGAACCCTGTTCACATCGTTTGGGGCTGTGAGCGAAACTCCGGCCGGATCTCCTCATGGATGGAACCCGAATAGGCGATAAACCTGGACTAGAGACTTGAGTGATTAGGTAGGTCGTGGCCGACACCCACGTTGGGCTTCCGCTTGAAGGTTGCCGAGTACATGTCGTGTAAACGGCGGTAAGTGGTGAGAGCGTGTGTGAAGAAGTACACCCCTGCAGGGTTAACATCATCTATTCGAATAGCCGTGTCCGCGGAAAAGGACTTCTGGGTTGCTTATATCAGTTCATAGACAAGTGAAAGTGGATACTCTAAAATACGCAAGATAAGCGTGAGTGCTATGAATGGCGTTCTCGTAGGGAGACGGGAGCGGATCCATAGTGGTGTATTGATATGGTGAATATGTGGACTCGTGTGCGCCACCTCAAAAGAGTCGCTTGCAGTCGTAGTTTAGGATAGCCACCGAGTCAAAGCTGGCTTGCTGCAGTTAAACCCCACCATCCCTTTGTTGAAAATGATGCATATGTAGTTAGTTCTGATGTAAGTCTTGCTGGGTACATTTGTACTCACGTTTGCCTATTTTATGTTTTTGCAGAGAGACTTCAGTCTCACTAGTAGTTCCACGTGGACTTCGACGTTTAGCTTGTTACCTCAGCTACGATCTTGTGCCCTCGGTAGGATCTGATAGATAGTCAGGCTTCTCGGCCTTTTTCATTTATAGATGTCTGTACCCAGACATGATAGCTTCCGCTTGTGCTTTGACTTGTATGCTCTGATTGTTGGGTCGTGAGACCCATGTTTGTAATATCTCGCTCCTCGGAGCCTATTGATTAAAATACTTGAGTTGTAGAGTCATGTTGTGATGCCATGTTGTATTTGCACATATCGAGCATATTGTGTGTATGTTATTGAAATGCTTGGTATGTGTGGGATCTGACAACCTAGTTGTTTATCCTTGGTAGCCTCTCTTACCGGGAAATGTCTCCTAGTGTTTCCACCGAGCCATGGTAGCTTGCTACTGCTCCGGGACACTTAGGCTGGCCGGCATGTGTCCTTCTTCGTTCCTGTGTCTGTCCCTTCGGGGAAATGTCACGCTTTGAGTACCGGAGTCCTGTTAGCCCGCTACAGCCCGGTTTACCGGAGTCCTGCTAGCCCAGTGCTACAGCCCGGACCCACTTGCTGATGACCGACACGTTCGAAGCTGGGTCATGGATGCCTGTCCCTGTAAGTCTGTGCCACTTTGGGTTTACGACTAGTCATGTCAGCCCGGGCTCCTTATCATATGGATGCTAGCGACACTATCATATACGTGAGCCAAAAGGCGCAAACGGTCCCGGGAAAAGGTAAGACGACACCCGTGGGGATACCGTGCGTGAGGCCGCAAAGTGATATGAGGTGTTACCGGCTAGATCGATGTGACATCGAGTCGGGGTCCTGACAGCGTAGCACGTGGTGGAAATTAATAGATGGGATGGTGGACAGCGGAAGGGATAATGATGCAGCGGCGGCGTGACTAATGTGAACAGAACTCGAAACTCTAAAGGAACTAGACGCTAAGACCAGCAACTTACACGACGATGCAACCGATAATTCAACTATGCAAGCAATGAATAGAAAATTGCAAAGGCTCAGACTGGCTTGGATAAAGGATGAACAGATCTAACTTTTTTTGTGTGGCTTTTTCTTGGACAATAGGTAAGAAAATAAATCTAATCTAGGAAAACTGGAAATTCTCACCGAGCAACCTGAAAACTGATACCACTTCATAGAGGCAGGGTGTCCCGATCTTTCGATGAGATGATAACTATCGATTTGGTGAAGATGACTTTGACGATCCGACTACAAACGTGCACGACGTTGCGCCTTAGCAATCGCTAAACCAACTCCGAGAGGTTATTGACCACGCTGGAGCACAATCAACCTGACCACGAAGGTCTATTCCTGCAAGCAATCGAAGAACAAGCAAGAATATGATAAAAGCAATCTGAATATTGCGAGTATATATGAAGTATTGATAAAGGTGGGGATCCGTAAGCGGTCTTGGTCTGGTCGTTGGACACAAACGAAGTACACGAAGTTGCAATGGCTAACTTTTAACTAAACAAATCCCAAGGAAAAGCTACTAGATGGATCTACTTATATAGGAGCAAGGGGTGGCGGCCAAGGAGGTGGGAGGACGTCCCAAGGCAGTCTAAAACTAAATCTAGGTCGTACAAGGCCAATGGGCCCAAGTGGAGGTGATGTAACACCTTTGGACTTGTAGTTTGACTCGGATTCTGCTGCAGCATCAGATTGTTTCGTCCACAACTCAACGCTCCGGACGAATTTGAAGGTGATTCCAATTGGGTTGGAAAGTGCACGAAATCTAGTTTCCAACAAAAAAAAATCACCCAATTCGGAGTCCGTATGAAAAACTTGTGTGCGTTTTGAGTCAGGTGTGTCTGTGCAGTCCGAATCTGAATCCAGAACGTGAGAGACTTGGACTCTATCTTCTCTTGGGCCAAAAGTGACGTGAGAGAACTTTTTGGACAGCAAATAAACATCTCTTTCTTCCTTATCTTCATATGTGGATTGTACAAATGTCCCATACACCTGCAATTAGACAAAACACAAAAGTGTGTGAAGTATTTTTGTTCTGGGTAACATAAATAGATTATCGAATAGTTTGCACTAGAAATCACCTGACAAATATGCATATATGCAGTATTTTTGGTCATATCCAAGGTAGTCATGTCCTCATCATCCTCCCCTTCTTGAAAATAAAGCCGTCCTCGGCGTTGCTTAATCTGAAATGTGGCTAACAAAAGAGACAAGGTGTACATGTTGTATATGTATATGTCATCCATTTTTACTTCCCTTGATTTTTGCATATATGACACAAGAATAGATGAGTAACTTGCATACTTCATAAAATCTAAAGCCAAAAAATTAGCACAAGAAGTAGAAGGCATGAAAATATTGCAACTCAGTTTGCACATATAAGTGAAGGTCTTATTCATTTCAAAAGATTGGCAATGTTCATCATTAAACCATCCCAACATTGGTGAATAAACCTTACTTGCATCAAATTTACATGCTACAACATGCTTAAATAAGCAAACATGCAATAAGTCATTCAACACAGAATCATCACCAAGATTAGAGGTCATATCAAAATGATTAAACATTGGTTCTTTTGCATCAATAGTTAATTCAATGGGTGCACTCAAAATTGTTGGTATTTCAGTTGTTTGATCACATGGCAAAGTCAAATTATCAACATAGTCCTCTAAAATAGGTGGTGTGATCAAAGTAGTGGGTAGCTCATCAGATGGTGCATTCAAATTGACAAGGCATTCATCATTCTCATGTAGAGATGGAAGATCAGTACCTTTGTCATTACCTCTTATGATCAACTCAGATGATGTAGCCACTCTCGGGGGCGATGTGTCACATGGTGGAGGTGACGTAGTCCTGACAACAACGGATGTGGTTGTCATAGTATGCCTAGTAGTTGAAGGAACAATCATATCAACTCTTGGAATGTGCACCGTGCGCTTGTTCTCCTCGTGGCCAACACGTCGTTTTATTTCCTGTTCAGCTTTGCAAGCAAGATGAAACAAATGGTCCATAGGATAACACTCTTCATGAATTAGTATCTCTTGAATATCACGGTTTAATCCTCCCCAAAATCTATCCATAAAATCATCTTCACTTTCTTCTAAAGAGGAATGCAACAAGGTAGTTTGTAAATCATCATAATATTTTGTTACAGTTTCACTACCTTGTTTTAAGTGTTGCAACTTCTCAATCATGTCACGAGTATAATAAGCAGGGACGAAAGTATGTCGCATGGCAAGTTTCAAATCATCCCAAGTAGTAGGTATATAATCAGGGTGTAACCGACAATATTCACTCCACCAAACCAAAGCATAACCAGTGAAAGAACCAACCGCAACCTTAACCTTTTTATGTTCATCGAAATTATGGGAAGCAAATATATTTTTTATGTCGAACTCCCATTCAATATATAAAGCAGGTTTAAAACGGCCATTAAATGGTGGTATAGATACATTAACCTGATCATGTGCATTTGGATGTTTGTGCACCTCTCGTGACGGTTGTGGTATTTGCAAAGGTGGTGGCACGTCTCCCGCGATCGACAAAGCCCATGAATTGACTCTGGATCCTGTCATGATTAGTAGAACAAGAAACAAAACGCAAAAATAATGTTCGTATAACTACTAGGATGTGGTGGTAAAACGCTCACAGTAAAGCAAATATCAATGTCTTACAAGTTCTTACCACGCAGCAGGCGGTGATCGGCAACCAGCGGTGTCAAGTAACTCCGAATATTGAGTAAAGCGATTGCCAGGGGAGCGTACGTATACACGGTGTAGAAATATGTGGAGCTGGGTTGGCTATATATGGTAGCAAAAGATTAGCAATAATCAATTCAAAGATGCAATGTTGAATAAACGCTCAACGACGGTACTGTGCTGGTCCTAGGCTAGACCGGACTAGAGACGCGAGCCTAGAACACTAATAAGGTCACGGCATAGCACAACTAGCATCAATGAAGGATACTAAGTAGCTCTTGACAGCAAGATATAAGTGAAGATCACAACGGCAGTGAAGATAATGATGAAAAACAACTGCCAAGCAGGATATACAACAACTCTCTCTCCAACTTTCCTCTTGAAAAGTTTGAGACAATTTTCTGATAAATTCTTTCAAAGAATGCTACTAACTCAAGCTTTCCAATGCAAAAAGAATCACTCAATTCCGAGTTGATATGAGGAGTCAAAGAATTCTAAAACTGGCCTGAAAAATTGGAACAAGCTGTGTTCACGAACTTCGGAGGGCAAAAAGACCTATTTAGAAGCCGATTTTGAGGTGTCAAATATTGAACTAGCTTCTGCAACTATTTAGATGTGGCTCGTCGCTATCTTCAATTTGAGTACTCACGGAGCCAAAACGGACTTCGTATGAGGAAGATACACCTGTTTTACTGAACAGTGCGCAAAACAGATTCCAATCCGAATTCAGGTACGAGATTGATTCTAGATAGATCCAATTTTTTTTTCTTCTCTCTTTTTTTTCTCACGCTTTTTTTTTCTTTTTCTTCTCTCTCTTTTTCTTTTTTTTCCTCTCTTTTTTTTCTCTATCTTTTTTTTTCTCTTTCCAAGACAAACTAGATAAGATGCAGATTGGATCAGGCGAAGATGTGAATGACCTCAACTATGATTATGACAATGAACAGTGCGTAGCACGTGGTGGAAATTAATGGATGGGATGGTGGACAGCGGAAGGGATAATGATGCAGCGGCGGCGTGACTAATGTGAACAGAACTCGAAACTTTAAAGGAACTAGACACTAAGACCAGCAACTCGACACGGCGATGCAACCGATAATTCAACTATGCAAGCAATGAAAAGAAAATTGCAAAGGCTCAGACTGGCTTGGACCAAGGATGAATAGATCTAACTCTTTTTTTGTGGCTTTTTCTTGGACAATAGGTAAGAAAATAAATCTAATCTAGGAAAACTGGAAATTCTCACCGAGCAACCTGAAAACTGATACCACTTGATAGAGGCGGGGGTGTCCCGATCTTTCGATGAGATGATAACTATCGATTTGGTGGAGACGACTTTGACGATCCGACTACAGACGTGCACGACGTTGCACCTTGGCAATCGCTAAACCAATCTCCTGAGGTTACTGACGATGCCGGAAGCACGGTCAGCCTGACCACGAAGGTCTATTCCTGCAAGCAATCGAAGAACGAGCAAGAATATGATAAAGCAATCTGAATATTGCAAATATATATGAGGTATTGATAATGGTGGGGATCCGGAAGCGGTCTTGGTCTGGTCGTTGGACACAAACGAAGTACACGAAGTTGCAATGGCTAACTTTTAACTAAACAAATCCCAAGAAAAAAGCTACTAGATGGATCTACTTATATAGGAGCAAGGGGTGGCGGCCAAGGAGGTGGGAGGACGTCCCAAGGCAGCCTAAAACTAAATCTAGGTCGTACAAGGCCAATGGGCCCAAGTGGAGGTGATGTAACACCTTTGGACTTGTAGTTTGGCTCGGATTCTGCTGCAGCATCAGATTGTTTCGTCCACAACTCAACGCCCCGGACGAATTTGAAGGTGATTCCAATTGGGTTGGAAAGTGCAGGAAATCTAGTTTCCAACAAAAAAAGAATCACCCAATTCGGAGTCCGTGTGAAAAACTTGTGTGCGTTTTGAGTCAGGTATGTCTGTGCAGTCCGAATCTGAATCCAGAACGTGAGAGACTTGGACTCTATCTTCTCTTGGGCCAAAAGTGACGTGAGAGAACTTTTTGGACAGCAAATAAACATCTCTTTCTTCCTTATCTTCATATGTGGATTGTACAAATGTCCCATACACCTGCAATTAGACAAAACACAAAAGTGTGTGAAGTATTTTTGTTCTGGATAACATAAATAGATTATTGAATAGTTTGCACTAGAAATCACCTGACAAATATGCATATATGCAATATTTTTGGTCATATCCAAGGTAGTCATGTCCTCATCACATTGCCAGCATATTCCATGTGCTTACCCGTTTCAGGCTACAATGTTAATGTTGCAGACTTTTCAGACGACGATTAAGGTGCTTTTAGGTCGTGGTTCTATACTCAGTGGTGCCGTTGGAGTTGATGGACTCACTTATCTTCCAAGCCTTCCGCTGTTATCATTATTAGATGGCCTTAAGCCATATTTATTGTAATAAGTTCTCTTTTGAGACACTCGATGTAATAAGTGTGTGATTGCTACTCTATTATTAATCCTTCAAGTATTGTGTGGTGTCAGCATTACTGATCCAGGGATGACACCTGAGCACCGATATTGGACCGTTTGAGGTCTGGTCGCTACAATCACCATCATATCTCGAAACAATTATCAAGCATCAAAACTTCACATAGTATTCAACACACTCATAAGAAAGTTTTATTATTATTATTGTATACCAAGCATATTAGGATTTTAAGTAAATTACCATGCTATTTAAGACTCTCAAAATAATATAAGTGAAGCATGAGATATCAATAGTTTCTATAAAACAAATCCACCACCGTGCTCTAAAATATATAAGTGAAGTACTAGAGCAAAACTATATAACTCAAAAGATATAAGCGAAGCACATAGAGTATTCTAACAAATTCCAAATCATGTATGGCTTTCTGAAAAGGTGTGTACAACAAGGATGATTGTGGTAAACTAAAAAGTAAAGACTCAAATCATACAAGACGCTCCAAGCAAAACACATATCATGTGGCGAATAAAAATATAGCTCCAAGTAAAGTTACCGATAGAAGTAGACGAAAGAGGGGATGCCTTCCGGGGCATCCCCAAGCTTTGGCTTTTAGGTGTCCTTAGATTATCTTGGGGGTGCCATGGGAATCCCCAAGTTTAAGCTCTTGCCACTCCTTGTTCCATAATCCATCAAATCTTTACCCAAAACGTGAAAACTTCACAACACAAAACTCAAAGTAGAAAATCTCGTGAGCTCCGTTAGCGAAAGAAAACAAAAGACCACTTCAAGGTACTGTAATGAACTCATTATTTATTTATATTGGTGTTAAACCTACTGTATTCCAACTTCTCTATGGTTTATAAACTATTTTACTAGCCATAGATTCATCAAAATAAGCAAACAACACACGAAAACAGAATCTGTCAAAAACAGAATAGTCTGTAGTAATCTGTAGCTAGCGCAAGATCTGGAACCCCAAAAATTCTAAAATAAATTGCTGGACGTGAGGAATGTATCTATTAATTTTCTGCAAAAATAATTAACTAAATATCACTTTCGAAATAAAAATGGCAGCAGTTCTCGTGAGCGCTAAATTTATGTTTTTTACAGCAAGTGTAACAAGACTTTCCCCAAGTCTTCCCAACGGTTCTACTTGGCACAAACACTAATTAAACACAAAAACACAACCAAAACAGAGGCTAGATAAATTATTTATTACTAAACAGGAGCAAAAAGCAGGGAATAAAAATAAAATTGGGTTGCCTCCCAACAAGCGCTATCGTTTAACGCCCCTAGCTAGGCATAACAAGCAAGGATAGATCTAGGTATTGCCATCTTTGGTAGGAAATTCTTCAATGAGGCATCTACCATCTTTAGGGATTTCTTTATTTTTATTGATTATCAAACTTTTAGGCACAAGATCGAAAAAATCATTTGTAACAAATGGTTCCTTAATGATAGCAAAAAGATTGGGATGGACACTTATAGATTTGAGATCCGCAGTTTCCTTACTAGAGGATTCACCCTTATTTTTAGGAACATACATAAGCTTGGAAATTTTAGCGGGCGGACTTGGAGTATTCTTTACGGAAGAAAAGGCAGTTCCCAAGTTGGTAATAATATCCTCAACTTTATCAATTCTAATGGAATCGTGATTTATTTTATCATTAACTTTGGGTTCCTTCTCTTTAATATTTTTCAAAGTGACTCCTACTTTAGATCAGATTCGGTTGTGGATCTTTCTATCCAAATTTTCAATTAACTCTATGGTAGCAACCTTATTTTCAATAATTTCAAGTCTTTGCATTACATGCTCCAAAGTTAATACAGTTCCATTAACCAAAAGAGGGGGTGAGCCAAACAAATCTATCATAGCATTATACGAATCAAAAGTATGGCTACCCAAGAAGTTTCCTCCAGTAATAGTATGAAGGACATATCTGCGCCAAGGAGTAATGCCTACATAAAAATTGCAAAGAAGAACAGAAGTAGATTGCTTCCTGGTGGATCTATTTTGAGCATTGCAAATTCTATACCAAGCGTCTTTTAGATTTTCCCGCTTCCTTTGCTTAAAATTTAGAATTTCATTCTCGGGAGATAACGGAGAAGATAAGGGGCTAGCCATAACGACAAGCAAGCAAACTAACACACAAGCAAATAAAAAGAAAGCGGGCAAAAAGAGGCAAATAGATAAAGAGAGGGAGGATAGAGAGAGAGGGCGAATAAAACGGCAAGGATGAAGTGGGGGAGAGGAAAATGAGAGGTAAATGGCAAATAATGTAATGCGGGAGATAAGGGTATGTGATGGGTACTTCATATGTTGACCTTTGCGTAGGCCTCCCCGGCAACGGCGCCAGAAATCCTTCTTGCTACCTCTTGAGCACTGCGTTGGTTTTCCCCGAAGAGGAAGGGATGATGCAGCAAAGTAGGGTAAGTATTTCCCTCAGTTTTTGAGAACCAAGGTATCAATCTAGTTGGATGCTACGCGCCAATCCCTCGCACCTCCACAAAACAAATAAATCCTTGCAACCAACGCGATAAGGGGTTATCAATCCCTACAGGGGCACTTATGAGAGTGAGATCTGATAAATATGATAAGATAATTTTTTTGGTATTTTTGTGATAAAGATGCAAAGTAGAATAAAAGCAAAGTAAAAAGCAAAGGAAATAACTAAGTAGTAGGAGATTAATATGATGAAGATAGACCCGGGGCCATAGGTTTCACTAGTGGCTTCTCTCAAGAGCCTAAGTATTCTATGGTGGGTGAACAAATTACTATTGAGCAATTGATAGAATTGAGCATAGTTATGAGAATATCTAGGTACGATCATGTATATAGGCATCATGTCCGAGAAAAGTAGACCGACTCCTGGCTGCATCTACTAATATTACTCCACTCATCGACCGCTATCCAGCATGCATCTTGATGTAGGGTAGAGACCCTAATCGCCTGATCTTTCACAAAAGGAGCGGATCCCGGGGGAAACACGAAGAACGCGGGGAAGAACGGAAGGAGAACACCAGAGGAAAATCACTAAACCGACACGAATAAGTCACACATGGGCTAGATCCTCGAGTACATAGAATGATACACGAATCCATGGACAACTAGGGATGATACACGGTAACCGGTTCTTCTCCGTGAGTAGGTCTTGATGGGGCCACCCAAGAGGGGGTCTTGATGATCTTCTCCGAAAGGAGGTCTTGAATCCGCTTGGGGGATCTTCTTCGGTGGAGGCTCGAATCTCCGAGGAGAAGGTAACCAAGTGGATGAGCAAAGCTCTCTCACAAATCTGAGCTAAACATTTGCTAACCCTAGAAAGGAGGTGGGAGAGGTCTATATATAGTCTAAGTGCAAATGGGGGCGAAAGTAGGGGTACATGGGCCTCGGGCACGAATCTGGACGCAGCCAGGTACCGGACGTCCGCTGGTGACCGGACGTCCGGAGTCTCAGGAGCGGCCGGTCATCCGGTGTCCTCCGGACGTCGGCTGGTTCTGCTCTGTGATGGGGATGCCGGACGTCCAGAAACATCGGACTTCCGCTGAATTCGGTTCGGGTGTAGGTGCGCCGGTCGTCTGGTCCATACCGGACGTCCGCTCGTTTGCTTCGGGTGCCGGGGCACCAGTTGTCCGGTCTGGACTGGACGTCCGCTGGCTGGGGCTCGGCTGATGCTTCTGGCGCCGGACGTCCGGTCCCGCCAATCGTCCGGTGGCTGGGACTTTTCCTTCAGCCCTCCTTCTTCTCCGTCTTCTCGTCCATCTTCCACTTCTTCTTGTCCTTGCTCCTTAGCTTCTTCATTTTACCTGAGTATGCACAAAGTATCCATATGAGGTAGTAGCCATGCTTCATGTGCATGGAAGTGGAATTGTGAGAGGAGAGATGTCACCTCGGTTTCAAGAGCTCTTGCACGTGATCGAGTCATGGGTCCACTAGGCACTTGATGAGACGATGGTAGGTCCATGGGGATGACCTTGGGATGCTCCGCATCATCTCCCCTCCCTTGGGGAAGATCCGTCCTCGGATCAAATTCTTCATCACCATGGAAGGGAGAGAGATCTTTGACGTTGAAGATGTCGCTCATGTTGTACTTGTCGCGCGGGAGGTCAATCTTGTAAGTGTTGTCGTTGTAGCGTGCAAGCACCTTGAAGGGTCCATCCGCTCGTGGTCGAAGCTTGGATTTGCGTTCTTGTGGGAAACGGTCATTGAGAAGGTGTAGCCACACTCGATCACCGATATTGAAGACCATAGGTTGCTTGTTGAAGTTGAGCTTGGTCGCAAGGCATTGAACTTGGCGCACGATGGTGTTTCTTGTATCTTCATGCATCTTCTTGAGATGTGTCACACGCGCACTTATGTCCAAATTGATGCGCTCTTGGAGTGGTAGAGGAAGAATGTCCAATGGTGACAATGGGTTGAATCCATAAACGACCTCGAAAGGAGACTTGCCGGTTGTTGAGTGTCTTGCTCGGTTGTAGGCGAACTCGGCGATAGGTAGGCACTCCTCCCACTCCTTGATGTTCTTCTTGATGAGTACTCGAAGTAGAGCGGAGAGTGTGCGGTTTGTCACCTCTGTTTGGCCGTTGGTTTGAGGATGGTATGCCGTGGAGAAGAGTAGCTTGATTCCGAGCTTGGCGCATAAGGTCTTCCAAAAGTAGCTAAGGAACTTGACGTCACTGTCCGAGACAATTGTCTTTGGCACACCATGGAGACGCAATATTTCCCTACAAAAGAGATTAGCAACATGTGAAGCATCGTCTATCTTGTGACAAGGAATAAAATGTGCCATTTTGGAGAAACGGTCCACAACGACAAATATGGAAGCTTTCCCATTGCGAGTTCTAGGCAAACCAAGTACAAAGTCCATGCTAATGTCTTCCCATGGTTGGTATGGAATCGGTAGAGGCATATAGAGGCCATGAGATTGAGCTTTGGACTTAGCTTTGCGGCATGTCGAACATCGGTTGGTGAAGCGATTGACGTCCCAGAACATCTTTGGCCAAAAGTAGTTCTTCGAGAGCGTGGCGAACGTCTTGTCGCGTCCAAAATGACCCATTAAGCCTCCTCCATGTGATTCCTGCAAAAGCAACAAACGAAGGGATGACTTGGGGATGCAAAGTTTGTTAGCTCTTGATAGAGGCAAAGGTGTCCCGTCTTTCGATGAGATGATGGTTATCGCTTTGGTGGAAGTCGACTTTGACGATCCGACTACGAACGTGCGAGGACGTCGCGCCTTAGCAATCGCTAAACCAACTCCGAGAGGTTATTGACCACGCCGGAGCACGATCAACCTGACCACGAGGGTCTGTTTCCTGCGAGCAAACAAAGAACAAGCAAGAAACTAAGATTGCAATCTGGATATTGCGAATATAAGATGAAAGCTTTATTGATCAAGGTGGGGTTCTGTGACGCCTTTGTCTGGTCGTTGAACACAAACGAAGTACGCGAAGTTGCAGCTATGGCGAACTTTTAATCTAAACAAAACCCAAAGTCTAAACGATGCCCTAAGGGCTGTATATATGGAGGAAGAGGGGGGAATTTCGTGGCCCTTGGTGGAGGGGTCCGAAATCAACCCTATCTCTTGTTTCCCCACACATACGGACTCTAAAAATAGCCTATACTTATGTATTTCGAAATTACATGGGCCTGGCCCAATAATAAGGTGACGCAGCACCTAAAATAGCCCCGGGTTGAAATTTATGAAGTGGCATCTTGTATATTTCGTCCAAGGCTTCATGCACCCATTATGGTGGCTTCAAAGTCCTGAAATCATCACTTGTAACTCCGTTCTTGTTCCCCTTGCGCATGCCATCATCTCCATGCTTGTTCTTGCTCCAATGTTCATCCTTCTCCAAGCTAGGCCCTTCATTTGTAAGCAAAACAAATGTATCCAATTTAGGCAGCATCATATTCTCATGAACATTAGAATCATTACCAAGAAACGAAAGTACCTGGTAATTTAGTTGGCGTGCACGAGCTCTAGTAATTGGTCCAGTATGTATAGCAGCAGGGGCTGTGGGTGTAACAATTGTATTGATGTCCTCATCATCCTCCCCTTCTTGAAATGAAGTCGTCCTCGACGGAAGTTCATCTTCCTCACCCAAATAAGGCTTCAAATCTGCAATGTTAAAAGTGGGACTAACCCCAAAATCTGCAGGCAGCTCAAGTTTATATGCATTATCATTTATTTTCTCTAACACCTTAAAGGGACCATCGGCACGTGGCATTAACTTTGATTTGCGCAAATCAGGAAATCTATCCTTACGCAAATGTAACCAAACAAGATCTCCAGGTGCAAACACAACATGTTTTCTACCCTTATCTCCAGCAAGTTTATATTTAGCATTCATGCGCTCAATGTTTTCCTTAGTTAACTCATGCATTTTTAAAATCAATTCAGCACGTTGTTTAGCATCAAAATTAACCTTCTCCGAAGATGGAAGAGGCAACAAATCAATAGGTGCATGAGGTAGGAAACCATACACAACTTCAAAAGGGCACATCTTAGTAGTAGAATGCAATGAACGATTATAAGCAAACTCAATATGAGGCAAGCATTCCTCCCACATTTTCTTATTATTCTTCAAAACAGCCCTAAGCATAGTAGACAACGTTCTATTGACTACTTCAGTTTGTCCATCAGTTTGGGGGTGACAAGTAGTACTAAAAAGCAGTTTAGTCCCCAACTTAGCCCATAAACATCTCCAAAAGTGGCTAAGAAATTTAGTATCACGATCTGAAACAATAGTATTTGGCACACCATGCAAGCGAATAATTTCACGAAAGAACAAATCAGCAACATTAACAGCATCATCGCTTTTATGACATGGTATAAAGTGTGCCATTTTCGAGAATCTATCCACGACAACAAATATGCTATCCCTCCCCTTCTTTGTTCGAAGTAAACCTAAAACAAAGTCCATAGATATATCCTCCCAAGGAACACTAGGTACAGGCAAAGGCATATATAAACCATGAGGATTGAGTCGTGACTTAGCTTTTTGACATGTAGTGCATCGAGCAATAAAACGCTCAACATCCCGTCTCATCTTTGGCCAAAAGATATGTGTAGCAAGTACGTCCTCCGTCTTCTTCACGCCAAAGTGTCCCATTAATCCTCCTCCATGCGCCTCCTGCAACAACAAAAGACGAACGGAGCTAGCTGGAATGCATAGCTTGTTAGCACGAAACACAAATCCATCGTTAACGACAAACTTGTTCCACATTCTTCCTTCTTTACAATTCTGCATTACATCTTTAAAATCAGCATCATGCACATATTGATCTTTGATGGTCTCCAAACCAAATATTTTGAAGTCAAGTTGTGAAAGCATAGTATAGCGACGAGACAATGCATCAGCAATAACATTTTCTTTTCCCTTCTTGTGTTTAATGACATAAGGGAAAGTCTCAATGAATTCAACCCATTTAGCATGTCTACGATTCAGTTTAGCTTGACTTTTAATATGTTTCAAAGATTCATGATCAGAATGTATAACAAATTCTTTGGGCCATAAATAATGTTGCCATGTTTCTAAAGTCCGAACAAGAGCATATAATTCTTTATCATAAGTAGAATAATTCAGACTAGGCCCACTCAATTTTTCAGAAAAGAATGCAACAGGTTTGCCATCTTGTAATAACACACCTCCTAATCCAATTCCACTAGCATCACATTCAAGCTCAAAAGTCTTATTAAAATCAGGAAGTTGGAGTAAAGGAGCATGTGTCAACTTATCTTTCAATACCGTGAAGGCTTCTTCCTGTGCGGTACCCCAAACAAAAGGCACATCCTTCTTTGTAAGCTCGTTGAGAGGTGCAGCAATGGTGCTGAAATCTCTCACAAAACGCCTATAGAATCCAGCGAGGCCAAGAAAACTCCTCACTTGTGTGACCGTTTTGGGCTGCGGCCAACTCTCAATAGCTTCAATCTTGGCTTTGTCAACTTCAATTCCCTGTGGAGTAACAACATAGCCAAGAAAAGATACTCGGTCGGTGCAAAAGGTGCACTTCCCAAGGTTACCAAACAAACGTGCATCACGTAGAGCAATAAAAACAGCACGTAAATGTTCCAAATTGATAGAGGCGGAGGTGTCCCGTCTTTCGATGAGATGATGGATTTCGCTTTGGTGGAAGTCGACTTTGACGATCCGACTACGAACGTGCTAGGACGTCGCGCCTTAGCAATCGCTAAACCAACTCCGAGAGGTTATTGACCACGCCGGAGCACGATCAACCTGACCACGAGGGTCTGTTTCCTGCGAGCAAACGAAGAACAAGCAAGAAACTGAGATTGCAATCTGGATATTGCGAATATAAGATGAAAGCTTTATTGATCAAGGTGGGGTTCTGTGACGTCTTTGTCTGGTCGTTGAACACAAACGAAGTACGCGAAGTTGCAGCTATGGCGAACTTTTAATCTAAACAAAACCCAAAGTCTAAACGATGCCCTAAGGGCTGTATATATGGAGGAAGAGGGGGGAATTTCGTGGCCCTTGGGGGAGGGGTCCGAAATCAACCCTATCTCTTGTTTCCCCACACATACGGACTCTAAAAATAGCCTATACTTATGTATTTCGAAATTACATGGGCCTGGCCCAATAATAAGGTGACGCAGCACCTAAAATAGCCTCGGGACGAAATTTATGAAGTGGCATCTTGTATATTTCGTCCAAGGCTTCATGCACCCATTATGGTGGCTTCAAAGTCCTGAAATCATCACTTGTAACTCCGTTCTTGTTCCCCTTGCGCATGCCATCATCTCCATGCTTGTTCTTGCTCCAATGTTCATCCTTCTCCAAGCTATGCCCTTCATTTGTAAGCAAAACAAATGTATCCAATTTAGGCAGCATCATATTCTCATGAACATTAGAATCATTACCAAGAAACGAAAGTACCTGGTAATTTAGTTGGCGTGCACGAGCTCTAGTAATTGGTCCAGTATGTATAGCAGCAGGGGCTGTGGGTGTAACAATTGTATTGATGTCCTCATCAGTAGTTTAGTCCCCAACTTAGCCCATAAACATCTCCAAAAGTGGCTAAGAAATTTAGTATCACGACCTGAAACAATAGTATTTGGCACACCATGCAAGCGAATAATTTCACGAAAGAACAAATCAGCAACATTAACAGCATCATCGCTTTTATGACATGGTATAAAGTGTGCCATTTTCGAGAATCTATCCACGACAACAAATATGCTATCCCTCCCCTTCTTTGTTCGAGGTAAACCTAAAACAAAGTCCATAGATATATCCTCCCAAGGAACACTAGGTACAGGCAAAGGCATATATAAACCATGAGGATTGAGGCGTGACTTAGCTTTTTGACATGTAGTGCAGCGAGCAATAAAACGCTCAACATCCCGTCTCATCTTTGGCCAAAAGAAATGTGTAGCAAGTACATCCTCCGTCTTCTTCACGCCAAAGTGTCCCATTAATCCTCCTCCATGCGCCTCCTGCAACAACAAAAGACGAACGGAGCTAGCTGGAATGCATAGCTTGTTAGCACGAAACACAAATCCATCGTTAACAACAAACTTGTTCCACATTCTTCCTTCTTTACAATTCTGCATTACATCTTTAAAATCAGCATCATGCACATATTGATCTTTGATGGTCTCCAAACCAAATATTTTGAAGTCAAGTTGTGAAAGCATAGTATAGCGACGAGACAATGCATCAGCAATAACATTTTCTTTTCCCTTCTTGTGTTTAATGACATAAGGGAAAGTCTCAATGAATTCAACCCATTTAGCATGTCTACGATTTAGTTTAGCTTGACTTTTAATATGTTTCAAAGATTCATGATCAGAATGTATAACAAATTCTTTTGGCCATAAATAATGTTGCCATGTTTCTAAAGTCCGAACAAGAGCATATAATTCTTTATCATAAGTTGAATAATTCAGACTAGGCCCACTCAATTTTTCAGAAAAGTATGCAACAGGTTTGCCATCTTGTAATAACACACCTCCTAATCCAATTCCACTAGCATCACATTCAAGCTCAAAAGTCTTATTAAAATCAGGAAGTTGGAGTAAAGGAGCATGTGTCAACTTATCTTTCAATACCGTGAAGGCTTCTTCCTGTGCAGTACCCCAAAGAAAAGGCACATGTTTCTTTGTAAGCTCATTGAGAGGTGCAGCAATGGTGCTGAAATCTCTCACAAAACGCCTATAGAATCCAGCGAGGCCAAGAAAACTCCTCACTTGTGTGACCGTTTTGGGCTGCGGCCAACTCTCAATAGCTTCAATCTTGGCTTTATCAACTTCAATTCCCTGTGGAGTAACAACATAGCCAAGAAAAGATACTCGGTCGGTGCAAAAGGTGCACTTCCCAAGGTTACCAAACAAACATGCATCACGTAGAGCCATAAAAACAGCACGTAAATGTTCCAAAGATCTGCTATAAATCAATATGTCATCAAAGTAAACTACCACAAATCGTCCAATGAAAGCACGTAAAACTTCGTTCATTAATCTCATGAAAGTACTAGGTGCATTAGTTAACCCAAAAGGCATGACTAACCACTCATATAATCCAAACTTAGTTTTAAATGCTGTTTTCCATTCATCTCCCAATTTCATACGAATTTGATGGTAGCCACTACGCAAATCAACTTTGGAGAATATTGTAGAGCCACTCAATTCATCAAGCATATCATCTAGCCTAGGAATAGGATGACGATAACGAATAGTAATATTATTAATGCCTCTACAATCAACACACATACGTGATCTACCATCCTTTTTCGGCACTAGAATAATAGGAACAGCACAAGGACTAAGGGATTCGCGTATATAACCTTTGTCGAGAAGCTCTTGTACTTGACGCATAATCTCCTTCGTCTCCTCTGGATTGGTACGGTATGGTGCATGGTTTGGCAGTGAAGCACCGGGAATTAAGTCAATCTGATGCTCAATCCCTCGAATAGGCGGTAATCCCGGTGGCACGTCTTGTGGAAAAACGTCAGCGAACTCCTGCAAAATGTTAGTGACAGCAGGAGGCAAAGAGGAAGGCACGTCCTCGAATGAAAATAATGCCTCTTTGCACACAAAAGCATAGCAAACAGATTTGCTGAAATCTAGCTCATCAATATCAGATTTGGTGGCAAATAAACATGCACTTTTCAATTTAATTTCAGAAGCAACACTAGATGGTTTATTATTAGGCTTCATTTGTTGCTCAAATTCTTTTGCCACAATCTGATTTTCACTCTTATTCTTCTCCTGTTGTGCTTTATTAGCTCTATTAATATCATCTTTCAAAATGGAATCAGGAGTCATAGGAAGCAAAGTAATATTGTTATCCTTATGAACAAGAGTATAGTGATTGTTTCTACCATGGTGTACAGAATTTTTATCAAATTGCCATGGTCTACCAAGTAATAAGGAACATGCTTGCATAGGTACCACATCACAATCAACATAATCAGCATATGTAGAGATACTAAAATGCACACGAACAGTACGTGTTACCTTAACCTTGCCGCTGTTGTTGAACCATTGGATGTAGTAAGGATGTGGATGTGGTCTTGTGGTGAGAGAAAGCTTCTCCACCATCTCCATGCTAGCCAAGTTGTTGCAGCTCCCTCCGTCTATTATGACGCGCACAGAACGTTCCTTCACAACTCCCTTGGTATGGAACAAATTGTGCCTCTGATTTTGCTCAGCTTGTGTGACCTGCACACTCAAAACACGTTGAGCAACTAAACATTCATACCTGTCAGCGTCTTCAGGAGCCATGTATTGCGTCTCATGATCAGAATAATCTCCACCATGTTCTTCACGTGTAATAAGAGCCAATGTCTCCTCATCATAGTCACTAGCGGACTCATATCCACCATCCGCGGTAGCAATCATCACACGCGGAGATTTGCATTCCCTCGCATAATGACCTCCTCCCTTACAACGACGACAAATAATATCACTTGTGCGCCCTGTTGATGCCATGGAAGAAGAAGAACGCTGTGCAGGCCCCGCAGGTGCGCTCTTGGCAGATAATGGTGGTTGTTCCTGTTTTCTTGTATCACGGCTGTAGGAGGCACCTGATTGAGGTGCTGGTGCAGTTGAAGTAGAAGATGCACGCGGCGTCCATGAGGAAGGTCGGCCTGCAGAAAAGTTAGTTCGCGCCAATGCTTGTCGATCCCGCACTTCACGTTCAGCTTTACAAGCAAGATGGAATAAACGAGTGATATTAGTATACTCCTTATAGTCGAGAATGGTCTGAATCTCTCTATTTAGTCCACCCAGAAAACGTGCAAGCATAGCTTCATTCTCCTCAACAATACCACATCTAATCATGCCAGTTTGTAATTCCTGATAATATTCTTCTACAGAATTTTTCCCTTGTCTTAAACGCTGCAATTTTTGAAGCAATTCACGTTGATAATATGGTGGAACCCAACGCGTACGCATAGCAGTTTTCAAAGCAGCCCAAGTAGTTGGAATAGGATATAATCTACAATGTTCAGACCACCATACACATGCAAAACTAGTGAAAGCACAAACAGCAGCAGCAACTCGTCTCTCCTCAGGATATTGTAAACATGTAAATCGTTGTTCAGTTTCTAACTCCCAAGTAAGATATATATCAGGAACATATCTACCCTCAAATGGTGGAATATTCAATTTCAGTTTAGGAATATGGACATCATCTCGTACCTGAGGAGGTGGTGCAGGCCTACCATTACGAATATATACCTGAGGTCGACCTGCTGGTGGTGGTGCTGGTGGCTGCTCGTAGATCTGATTTTGATCAACCTCATCCTCATAATCGCCCGCATACTCATCATCCTCCTGGGTACCAGCAGGAGCAGTAGCAGGAGCCAAAGAAGCACCAACAGCAGTAACAGCGGCACCAGAATTTTGTCCTGGCACAATAGGAACACGCTGTGCTCGTCCATACTGATTCGGAAGGGGGCGTAGTTGTTGTTGTTGCAGAGGTGCGACAGGTGCAGCCGGTGGTGGAAGACGCGCAAGCAGTTCATTAAATTTGTTATCGAGCTTTGTTTCGAACGTCTTCTCCAGACCAGTGATCTTCTCCATGGCCTCTTCAAAATTGTTCAGCACATCTTGTGATAGAGGCGAGGGTGTCCCGATCTTTCGATGAGATGATAACTATCGATTTGGTGGAGACGACTTTGATGATCCGACTACAAACGTGCACGACGTTGCGCCTTAGCAATCGCTAAACCAATCTCCTGAGGTTACTGACGCTGCCGGAAGCACGGTCAGCCTGACCACGAAGGTCTATTCCTGCAAGCAATCGAAGAACGAGCAAGAATATGATAAAGCAATTGATAGAGGCAAAGGTGTCCCGTCTTTCGATGAGATGGTGGATTTCGCTTTGGTGGAAGTCGACTTTGACGATCCGACTACGAACGTGCGAGGACGTCGCGCCTTAGCAATCGCTAAACCAACTCCGAGAGGTTATTGACCATGCCGGAGCACGATCAACCTGACCACGAGGGTCTGTTTCCTGCGAGCAAACGAAGAACAAGCAAGAAACTAAGATTGCAATCTGGATATTGCGAATATAAGATGAAAGCTTTATTGATCAAGGTGGGGTTCTGTGACGCCTTTGTCTGGTCGTTGAACACAAACGAAGTACGCGAAGTTGCAGCTATGGCGAACTTTTAATCTAAACAAAACCCAAAGTCTAAACGATGCCCTAAGGGCTGTATATATGGAGGAAGAGGGGGGAATTTCGTGGCCCTTGGTGGAGGAGTGCGAAATCAACCCTAGGATGAGGACATCAATACAATTGTTACACCCACAGCCCCTGCTGCTATACATACTGGACCAATTACTAGAGCTCGTGCACGCCAACTAAATTATCAGGTACTTTCGTTTCTTGGTAATGATTCTAATGTTCATGAGAATATGATGCTGCCTAAATTGGATACATTTGTTTTGCTTACAAATGAAGGGCCTAGCTTGGAGAAGGATGAACATTGGAGCAAGAACAAGCATGGAGATGATGGCATGCGCAAGGGGAACAAGAACGGAGTTACAAGTGATGATTTCAGGACTTTGAAGCCACCATAATGTGTGCATGAAGCCTTGGACGAAATATACAAGATGCCACTTCATAAATTTCGTCCCGAGGCTATTTTAGGTGCTGCGTCACCTTATTATTGGGCCAGGCCCATGTAATTTCTAAATACATAAGTATAGGCTATTTTTAGAGTCCGTATGTGTGGGGAAACAAGAGATAGGGTTGATTTCGGACCCCTCCACCAAGGGCCACGAAATCCACCCCCTCTTCCTCCATATATACAGCCCTTAGGGCATCATTTAGACCTTGGGTTTTGTTTAGATTAAAAGTTCGCCATAGCTGCAACTTCGCGTACTTCGTTTGTGTTCAACGACCAGACAAAGGCGTCACAGAACCCCACCTTGATCAATAAAGCTTTCATCTTATATTCGCAATATCCAGATTGCAATCTTAGTTTCTTGCTTGTTCTTCGTTTGCTCGCAGGAAACAGACCCTCGTGGTCAGGTTGATCGTGCTCCGGCGTGGTCAATAACCTCTCGGAGTTGGTTTAGCGATTGCTAAGGCGCGACGTCCTTGCACGTTCGTAGTCGGATCGTCAAAGTCGACTTCCACCAAAGCGAAATCCACCATCTCATCGAAAGACGGGACACCTTTGCCTCTATCAACGCACCTCTCCAACAACAACAACGACGACTACCTCCACATCGCGAAGCAGACCTCCGCCGAGCAAGCCGTGTTCCTCTTGCGTTTGGCCAAACTGTTGGTGCTGCTGTTGATACTTCTGTGGCTCCTGCTGCTGATGCGGAGGAGGATGATTATGTGGGAGATTATGAGGATGAGGTTGATCAAAATCAACACTACGTGCAGCCACCTGTACCACCACCAGCAGGTCGACCTCAGGTATATATTCGTAATGGTAGGCCTGCACCACCACCTCAGGTACGAGATGATGTCCATATTCCTAAACTGAAATTGAATATTCCACCATTTGAGGGTAGATATGTTCCTGATATATATCTTACTTGGGAGTTAGAAACTGAACAACGATTTACATGTTTACAATATCCTGAGGAGAGACGAGTTGCTGCTGTTGTTTGTGCTTTCACTAGTTTTGCATGTGTATGGTGGTCTGAACATTGTAGATTGTATCCTATTCCAACTACTTGGGCCGCTTTGAAAACTGCTATGCGTACGCGTTGGGTTCCACCATATTATCAACGTGAATTGCTTCAAAAATTACAGCGCTTAAGACAAGGAAAAAATTCTGTAGAAGAATATTATCAGGAATTACAAACTGGCATGATTAGATGTGGTATTGTTGAGGAGAATGAAGCTATGCTTGCACGTTTTCTGGGTGGATTAAATAGAGAGATTCAGACCATTCTAGACTATAAGGAGTATACTAATATCACTCGTTTATTCCATCTTGCTTGTAAAGCTGAACGTGAAGTGCAGGATCGACAAGCATTGGGGCAAACTAACTTTTCTGCAGGCCGACCTTCATCATGGACACCACGTGCATCTTCTACTTCAACTGCACCAGCACCTCCATCCGGTGCCACCTCCAGCCGTGATACAAGAAAACAGGCACAACCACCATTATCTGTCAAGAGCGCACCTGCGGGGCCTGCACAACGTTCTTCTTCTTCCATGGCATCAACAGGGCACACAAGTGATATTATTTGTCGTCGTTGTAAGGGAGGAGGTCATTATGCGAGGGAATGCAAATCTCCGCGTGTGATGATTGCTACCGCGGATGGTGGATATGAGTCCGCTAGTGACTATGATGAGGAGACATTGGCTCTTATTACACGTGAAGAACATGGTGGAGATGATTCTGATCATGAGACGCAATACATGGCTCCTGAAGACGCTGACAGGTATGAATGTTTAGTTGCTCAACGTGTTTTGAGTGTGCAGGTCACACAAGCTGAGCAAAATCAGAGGCACAATTTGTTCCATACCAAGGGAGTTGTGAAGGAACGTTCTGTGCGCGTCATAATAGACGGAGGGAGCTGCAACAACTTGCCTAGCATGGAGATGGTGGAGAAGCTTTCTCTCACCACAAGACCACATCCACATCCTTACTACATCCAATGGTTCAACAACAGCGGCAAGGTTAAGGTAACACGTACTGTTCGTGTGCATTTTAGTATCTCTACATATGCTGATTATGTTGATTGTGATGTGGTACCTATGCAAGCATGTTCCTTATTACTTGGTAGACCATGGCAATTTGATAAAAATTCTGTACACCATGGTAGAAACAATCACTATACTCTTGTTCATAAGGATAAAAATATTACTTTGCTTCCTATGACTCCTGATTCCATTTTGAAAGATGATATTAATAGAGCTAATGATGAGGACATCAATACAATTGTTACACCCACAGCCCCTGCTGCTATACATACTGGACCAATTACTAGAGCTCGTGCACGCCAACTAAATTACCAGGTACTTTCGTTTCTTGGTAATGATTCTAATGTTCATGAGAATATGATGCTGCCTAAATTGGATACATTTGTTTTGCTTACAAATGAAGGGCCTAGCTTGGAGAAGGATGAACATTGGAGCAAGAACAAGCATGGAGATGATGGCATGCGCGAGGGGAACAAGAACGGAGTTACAAGTGATGATTTCAGGACTTTGAAGCCACCATAATGTGTGCATGAAGCCTTGGACGAAATATACAAGATGCCACTTCATAAATTTCGTCCCGAGGCTATTTTAGGTGCTGCGTCACCTTATTATTGGGCCAGGCCCATGTAATTTCGAAATACATAAGTATAGGCTATTTTTAGAGTCCGTATGTGTGGGGAAACAAGAGATAGGGTTGATTTCGGACCCCTCCACCAAGGGCCACTAAATCCACCCCCTCTTCCTCCATATATACAGCCCTTAGGGCATCGTTTAGACCTTGGGTTTTGTTTAGATTAAAAGTTCGCCATAGCTGCAACTTCGCGTACTTCGTTTGTGTTCAACGACCAGACAAAGGCGTCACAGAACCCCACCTTGATCAATAAAGCTTTCATCTTATATTCGCAATATCCAGATTGCAATCTCAGTTTCTTGCTTGTTCTTCGTTTGCTCGCAGGAAACAGACCCTCGTGGTCAGGTTGATCGTGCTCCGGCGTGGTCAATAACCTCTCGGAGTTGGTTTAGCGATTGCTAAGGCGCGACGTCCTCGCACGTTCGTAGTCGGATCGTCAAAGTCGACTTCCACAAAAGCGAAATCCACCATCTCATCGAAAGACGGGTCACCTTTGCCTTTATCAAGTGGTATCAGATTTCCAGGTTGCTCGGTGAGATTTTACAGTTTTTCGTAGTTTAGATCGAGTCTGTTCTTCATACCTATAGTCCACGAAAAAGCCACAAAAAAAAATTTAGGGTTAGTTCATCATATCCGAACCAATCTGAGCCTTGCATAATCTTTTTAGGGTTTTTCTTTGTTGAATTTGCGGTTGCATCGTCGTGTCTAGTTGCTGGTCTTAGAGTCTAGTCTTGTAGAGTTTCGAGTTCTGGTCATAAGTTGTCACGCCGCCGCCGCACCATCATCATCGCCCCTGCCATCTACCACCACCGCACCGAATCCGTATCCATATACCACCACCAATCCGTGTCCATATACCACCACCGATCCATATCCATATATTACCACCGCTACCACCACCGCTGCCATATACCACCACCATATATCCACCACCAATCCGAGTTCTTTGCTTATTAGGTTTGTTTTCGGGATCCATCTAGATTCTGATTTGTGTTTCCTTGCCGGAGTAGGTTTCGGAAAAAAAAAGAGAGTCGGGTAGCCACGCTCCGTTTAGGCCCAAAATTTTTCGAAAACGCATTTTTCAAAAAAATTTCTGGCTATCCTATTTTTAGGTGTTTCTGAGTGTTTTGAGACAGGTGCCATTATAGGAAGTTTTTTTTGACCCGTTTCCAGTTTTTGGGTCCGGGCAGTCGAAAAAAAAAAAAATTGGTCGAAAAAATATCGTGCCCATCCTGTCAGTTTGAGCTAGGAAGAGTTTTGAGACAC
>NW_021252719.1:103468-170264 GCF_002162155.2 Triticum dicoccoides
TAATGCCACGTGCTGATGGTCCCTTTAAGGTGTTAGAGAAAATAAATGATAATGCATATAAACTTGAGCTGCCTGCAGATTTTGGGGTTAGTCCCACTTTTAACATTGCAGATTTGAAGCCTTATTTGGGTGAGGAAGATGAACTTCCGTCGAGGACGACTTCATTTCAAGAAGGGGAGGATGATGAGGACATCAATACAATTGTTACACCCACAGCCCCTGCTGCTATACATACTGGACCAATTACTAGAGCTCGTGCACGCCAACTAAATTACCAGGTACTCTCGTTTCTTGGTAATGATTCTAATGTTCATGAGAATATGATGCTGCCTAAATTGGATACATTTGTTTTGCTTACAAATGAAGGGCCTAGCTTGGAGAAGGATGAACATTGGAGCAAGAACAAGCATGGAGATGATGGCATGCGCAAGGGGAACAAGAATGGAGTTACAAGTGATGATTTCAGGACTTTGAAGCCACCATAATGGGTGCATGAAGCCTTGGACGAAATATACAAGATGCCACTTCATAAATTTCGTCCTGAGGCTATTTTAGGTGTTGCGTCACCTTATTATTGGGCCAGGCCCATGTAATTTCGAAATACATAAGTATAGGCTATTTTTAGAGTCCGTATGTGTGGGGAAACAAGAGATAGGGTTGATTTCGGACTCCTCCACCAAGGGCCACGAAATTTCCCCCTCTTCCTCCATATATACAGCCCTTAGGGCATCGTTTAGACTTTGGGTTTTGTTTAGATTAAAAGTTCGCCATAGCTGCAACTTCGCGTACTTCGTTTGTGTTCAACGACCAGACAAAGGCGTCACAGAACCCCACCTTGATCAATAAAGCTTTCATCTTATATTCGTAATATCCAGATTGCAATCTTAGTTTCTTGCTTGTTCTTCGTTTGCTCGCAGGAAACAGACCCTCGTGGTCAGGTTGATCGTGCTCCGGCGTGGTCAATAACCTCTCGGAGTTGGTTTAGCGATTGCTAAGGCGCGACGTCCTCGCACGTTCGTAGTCGGATCGTCAAAGTCGACTTCCACCAAAGCGAAATCCACCATCTCATAGAAAGACGGGTCACCTTTGCCTTTATCACGCCTCAAGTGCCTGAGCGTCACGTAGTTGTTGTTCTTGACGTTGAGCCTCGGCATCTTGTGCATTTTGGTGTAGACGCGCGCGTTCTTCCTCTTCATGTTGGCGTTGCTGTTGCCGTTCTTGAGCTAGCGCAAAGGCTTCTTCGGCTTGACGTCATCGATGTTCTTGCGTGTCAGTGTCTCAAAGAGGATTGAGGTTTGCTTGACGCTCGTTGCGCGCGGCTCGACGAAGAGTGTTCGATGTCATTGTACTTGAGCCGGATGGGGTAAAGTCGGAATGGCGACTTGAACGGCTCCTTCTCGAAGTGGAAGAAGAGCAGTTGAGCAACAAAGCGCGAATCTCGTCCATCCTTGGGTCATTCTCTTGCTTGTGATCGTCGAGCTTGTGGTCGAAGTAGTCCCTTGTACGTTGCTCGAAAAGTCGCAAGTCGACGCAAGGTTGTCGATGCGTTCACTCATAGCTTGTTGCTCTTGATGCAGAGCACGTTGTGCACCAAAGAGAAGACTCTTGGTGATGAAGGAGTTCATGTCGTCGTCTTGATCCATGAAGAGTGGGTTGGTAGAAGTACTTGGCCTATCCATCATTCCAGGACAAATGTGAGTGGTAGAAAGAGAAGAACGAATACCAATGTACCTTGACCGAAGTTGAAAGTGAATCGATGATCACTCCAATGTAGGACAAGGAAATAGCCCAATTGGTACGAATTCTTGTCGGTTTCTCACACCTACACAAGTAAAAGCTTATGGTGGAGCTTGGTTAGGATGGTGGCACAATTTTTAATGTGAATGTAAGCAAGATTCAACAATGTTGGAGAAGATTCGCAAGATGCAATGTAACAAGTAGACCAAGCATATACGATACACGGAAACACAAGCGCAAAAAGATAAGTGGGGTTGTGCAACCAAGGGTGAGCCAAAATGTGGAATCCACAAAAATGCTCTTGTTGCACAACACTAGAGAGACGCTAGCACGATTGCACGATAGGCGGATACAAGAACTTCTGCACAACCTACTTAGCAAAAATGCAACAACTTCTATCCCAAATATGTTTTATGCAAGGTGTTGCTATGATATGATCCAAGATGATCGAGTATGACAATCTTAATGTTGTATGATGCTATGGTTCTTGCTTCAAAGCTCTTTGCTTATCTTTCCTCTTTGCTTAAAAGCTTGGTTGGCTCTTTGATGTTTGAGCTCTTCTCTCATGCAATGCTTGACGAACCAAGATAGCAAGTGAGTATGTGATGACAACTTTGTGACACAAGAGATGATAAATATAGGCAACAATTTTGTATGTATGCTATGGGAAGTATGATCACTAATGTGCACAAGTCTCGTTGCCGGTAATACTCAATGGCTAGTCTCGATGGGTAAGCAACGCAAAGGAGTAAGGCGATGATGGCTATCAATGTAATGGCAAGAGTGATATGTCCGATACCAAGATGAGGTTACCGGTCTTGCTTCCGGTATGGTGTCAAAATGGTGGCACGAATACCAAGTCGTAGTCGAGGTGGTCGTTGTTGATGACATGTCCAGGGCGAAGATGAGCAGTGGTGATGTCGATGTCGAACCGTACCTAAATAGCCGAAACACAAAAGGATACGGTACCGCAACTCAAATTCTCAAACCTTAAAGTAGCAATTGTGTCGGAGTAGGTATCGGGCAAGTGGTGGTGTGGGTTGGGGTATTGGAAAGGTTTGCAGAAGTCGGTGGTGGTGTAGCGGATGATGTGGTGGAAGCCTCAAACAATAATTTGAACGAAAACAGTTTCAGAGTAGCGGTCGTCCGGAAATGGACGGATGTCCGGTCGCCGGTCGTCCGGTAAGGTTGGACGTCCGGTGCTTCCTGGATCGCCGGACGTTCGGCGAAATTTCAGATCCGGGAGGCGGTTTTGGGCGGAATAAGGGGATTTTGGGAGGGATTTCGAGGTGGAGATGGTGGGGGGAAGGCTAGATGCACTTGGAACACAACAAATTCACGGATCAAAACCAACAAAACATCATCAAAACTCACAAAGCACAAGAAAAATAATAATTTTGGGGCTATTTTGTGGGGATTTTCGGATTAGGACGAAAAACAACAAAATCAAGCTAGAAAACGAAGAGGGGGGCTCCGAAATTGTGATAAACCTTGCTCTAGATACCAAGATGATGTAGGGTAGAGACCCTAATCTGATAGAGGCAAAGGTGTCCCGTCTTTCGATGAGATGGTGGATTTCGCTTTGGTGGAAGTCGACTTTGACGATCCGACTACGAACGTGCGAGGACGTCGCGCCTTAGCAATCGCTAAACCAACTCCGAGAGGTTATTGACCACGCCGGAGCACGATCAACCTGACCACGAGGGTCTGTTTCCTGCGAGCAAACGAAGAACAAGCAAGAAACTAAGATTGCAATCTGGATATTGCGAATATAAGATGAAAGCTTTATTGATCAAGGTGGGGTTCTGTGACGCCTTTGTCTGGTCGTTGAACACAAACGAAGTACGCGAAGTTGCAGCTATGGCGAACTTTTAATCTAAACAAAACCCAAAGTCTAAACGATGCCCTAAGGGCTGTATATATGGAGGAAGAGGGGGAATTTCGTGGCCCTTGGTGGAGGGGTCCGAAATCAACCCTATCTCTTGTTTCCCCACACATACTGACTCTAAAAATAGCCTATACTTATGTATTTCGAAATTACATGGGCCTGGCCCAATAATAAGGTGACGCAGCACCTAAAATAGCCTCGGGACGAAATTTATGAAGTGGCATCTTGTATATTTCGTCCAAGGCTTCACGCACCCATTATGGTGGCTTCAAAGTCCTGAAATCATCACTTGTAACTCCGTTCTTGTTCCCCTTGCGCATGCCATCATCTCCATGCTTGTTCTTGCTCCAATGTTCATCCTTCTCCAAGCTAGGCCCTTCATTTGTAAGCAAAACAAATGTATCCAATTTAGGCAGCATCATATTCTCATGAACATTAGAATCATTACCAAGAAACGAAAGTACCTAGTAATTTAGTTGGCGTGCACGAGCTCTAGTAATTGGTCCAGTATGTATAGCAGCAGGGGCTGTGGGTGTAACAATTGTATTGATGTCCTCATCATCCTCCCCTTCTTGAAATGAAGTCGTCCTCGACGGAAGTTCATCTTCCTCACCCAAATAAGGCTTCAAATCTGCAATGTTAAAAGTGGGACTAACCCCAAAATCTGCAGGCAGCTCATATATGCATTATCATTTATTTTCTCTAACACCTTAAAGGGACCATCAGCACGTGGCATTAGCTTTGATTTGCGCAAATCAGGAGATCTATCCTTACGCAAATGTAACCAAACAAGATCTCCAGGTGCAAACACAACATGTTTTCTACCCTTATCTCCAGCAAGTTTATATTTAGCATTCATACGCTCAATGTTTTCCTTAGTTAACTCATGCATTTTTAAAATCAATTCAGCACGTTGTTTAGCATCAAAATTATCCTTCTCCGAAGATGGAAGAGGCAACAGATCAATAGGTGCACGAGGTAGGACACCATAGACAACTTCAAAAGGGCACATCTTAGTAGTAGAATGCAATGAACGATTATAAGCAAATTCAATATGAGGCAAGCATTCCTCCCACATTTTCTTATTATTCTTCAAAACAGCCCTAAGCATAGTAGACAACGTTCTATTGACTACTTCAGTTTGTCCATCAGTTTGGGGGTGACAAGTAGTACTAAAAAGCAGTTTAGTCCCCAACTTAGCCCATAAACATCTCCAAAAGTGGCTAAGAAATTTAGTATCACGATCTGAAACAATAGTATTTGGCACACCATGCAAGCGAATAATTTCACGAAAGAACAAATCAGCAACATTAACAGCATCATCGCTTTTATGACATGGTATAAAGTGTGCCATTTTCGAGAATCTATCCACGACAACAAATATGCTATCCCTCCCCTTCTTTGTTCGAGGTAAACCTAAAACAAAGTCCATAGGTATATCCTCCCAAGGAACACTAGGTACAGGCAAAGGCATATATAAACCATGAGGATTGAGTCGTGACTTAGCTTTTTGACATGTAGTGCATCGAGCAATAAAACGCTCAACATCCCGTCTCATCTTTGGCCAAAAGAAATGTGTAGCAAGTACGTCCTCCGTCTTCTTCACGCCAAAATGTCCCATTAATCCTCCTCCATGCGCCTCCTGCAACAACAAAAGACGAACGGAGCTAGCTGGAATGCATAGCTTGTTAGCACGAAACACAAATCCATCGTTAACGACAAACTTGTTCCACATTCTTCCTTCTTTACAATTCTGCATTACATCTTTAAAATCAGCATCATGCACATATTGATCTTTGATGGTCTCCAAACCAAATATTTTGAAGTCAAGTTGTGAAAGCATAGTATAGCGACGAGACAAAGCATCAGCAATAACATTTTCTTTTCCCTTCTTGTGTTTAATGACATAAGGGAAAGTCTCAATGAATTCAACCCATTTAGCATGTCTACGATTCAGTTTAGCTTGACTTTTAATATGTTTCAAAGATTCATGATCAGAATGTATAACAAATTCTTTGGGCCATAAATAATGTTGCATGTTTCTAAAGTCCGAACAAGAGCATATAATTCTTTATCATAAGTAGAATAATTCAAACTAGGCCCACTCAATTTTTCAGAAAAGTATGCAACAGGTTTGCCATCTTGTAATAACACACCTCCTAATCCAATTCCACTAGCATCACATTCAAGCTCAAAAGTCTTATTAAAATCAGGAAGTTGGAGTAAAGGAGCATGTGTCAACTTATCTTTCAATACCGTGAAGGCTTCTTCCTGTGCGGTACCCCAAAGAAAAGGCACATCTTTCTTTGTAAGCTCATTGAGAGGTGCAGCAATGGTGCTGAAATCTCTCACAAAACGCCTATAGAATCCAGCGAGGCCAAGAAAACTCCTCACTTGTGTGACCGTTTTGGGCTGCGGCCAACTCTCAATAGCTTCAATCTTGGCTTTATCAACTTCAATTCCCTGTGGAGTAACAACATAGCCAAGAAAAGATACTCGGTCGGTGCAAAAGGTGCACTTCCCAAGGTTACCAAACAAACGTGCATCACGTAGAGCAATAAAAACAGCACGTAAATGTTCCAAATGTTCCTCCAAAGATCTGCTATAAATCAGTATGTCATCAAAGTAAACTACCACAAATCGTCCAATGAAAGCACGTAAAACTTCGTTCATTAATCTCATGAAAGTACTAGGTGCATTAGTTAACCCAAAAGGCATGACTAACCACTCATATAATCCAAACTTAGTTTTAAATGCTGTTTTCCATTCATCTCCCAATTTCATACGAATTTGATGGTAGCCACTACGCAAATCAACTTTGGAGAATATTGTAGAGCCACTCAATTCATCAAGCATATCATCTAGCCTAGGAATAGGATGACGATAACGAATAGTAATATTATTAATGCCTCTACAATCAACACACATACGTGATGTACCATCCTTTTTCGGCACTAGAATAATACGAACAGCACAAGGACTAAGGGATTCGCGTATATAACCTTTGTCGAGAAGCTCTTGTACTTGGCGCATAATCTCCTTCGTCTCCTCTGGATTGGTACGGTATGGTGCACGGTTTGGCAGTGAAGCACCGGGAATTAAGTCAATCTGATGCTCAATCCCTCGAATAGGCGGTAATCCCGGTGGCACGTCTTGTGGAAAGACGTCAGCGAACTCCTGCAAAATGTTAGTGACAGCAGGAGGCAAAGAGGAAGGCACGTCCTCGAATGAAAATAATGCCTCTTTGCACACAAAAGCATAGCAAACAGATTTGCTGAAATCTAGCTCATCAATATCAGATTTGGTGGCAAATAAACATGCACTTTTCAATTTAATTTAAGAAGCAACACTAGATGGTTTATTATTAGACTTCATTTGTTGCTCAAATTCTTTTGCCACAATCTGATTTTCACTCTTATTCGTCTCCTGTTTTGCTTTATTAGCTCTATTAATATCATCTTTCAAAATGGAATCAGGAGTCATAGGAAGCAAAGTAATATTTTTATCCTTATGAACAAGAGTATAGTGATTGTTTCTACCATGGTGTACAGAATTTTTATCAAATTGCCATGGTCTACCAAGTAATAAGGAACATGCTTGCATAGGTACCACATCACAATCAACATAATCAGCATATGTAGAGATACTAAAATGCACACGAACAGTACGTGTTACCTTAACCTTGCCGCTGTTGTTGAACCATTGGATGTAGTAAGGATGTGGATGTGGTCTTGTGGTGAGAGAAAGCTTCTCCACCATCTCCATGCTAGCCAAGTTGTTGCAGCTCCCTCCGTCTATTATGACGCGCACAGAACGTTCCTTCACAACTCCCTTGGTATGGAACAAATTGTGCCTCTGATTTAGCTCAGCTTGTGTGACCTGCACACTCAAAACACGTTGAGCAACTAAACATTCATACCTGTCAGCGTCTTCAGGAGCCATGTATTGCGTCTCATGATCAGAATCATCTCCACCATGTTCTTCACGTGTAATAAGAGCCAAAGTCTCCTCATCATAGTCACTAGCGGACTCATAGCCACCATCCGCGGTAGCAATCATCACACGCGGAGATTTGCATTCTCTCGCATAATGACCTCCTCCCTTACAACGACGACAAATAATATCACTTGTGTGTCCTGTGGATGCCATGGAAGAAGAAGAACGCTGTGCAGGCCCCGCAGGTGCGCTCTTGGCAGATAATGGTGGTTGTGCCTGTTTTCTTGTATCACGGCTGGAGGTGGCACCGGATGGAGGTGCTGGTGCAGTTGAAGTAGAAGATGCACGTGGTGTCCATGATGAAGGTCGGCCTGCAGAAAAGTTAGTTCGCCCCAATGCTTGTCGATCCTGCACTTCACGTTCAGCTTTACAAGCAAGATGGAATAAACGAGTGATATTAGTATACTCCTTATAGTCTAGAATGGTCTGAATCTCTCTATTTAATCCACCCAGAAAACGTGCAAGCATAGCTTCATTCTCCTCAACAATACCACATCTAATCATGCCAGTTTGTAATTCCTGATAATATTCTTCTACAGAATTTTTTCCTTGTCTTAAACGCTGCAATTTTTTAAGCAATTCACGTTGATAATATGGTGGAACCCAACGCGTACGCATAGCAGTTTTCAAAGCAGCCCAAGTAGTTGGAATAGGATATAATCTACAATGTTCAGACCACCATACACATGCAAAACTAGTGAAAGCACAAACAGCAGCAGCAACTCGTCTCTCCTCAGGATATTGTAAACATGTAAATCGTTGTTCAGTTTCTAACTCCCAAGTAAGATATATATCAGGAACATATCTACCCTCAAATGGTGGAATATTCAATTTCAGTTTAGGAATATGGACATCATCTCGTACCTGAGGTGGTGGTGCAGGCCTACCATTACGAATATATACCTGAGGTCGACCTGCTGGTGGTGGTACAGGTGGCTGCACGTAGTGTTGATTTTGATCAACCTCATCCTCATAATCTTCCACATAATCATCCTCCTCCGCATCAGCAGCAGGAGCCACAGAAGTATCAACAGCAGCACCAACAGTTTGGCCAAACGCAAGAGGAACACGGCTTGCTCGGCGGAGGTCTGCTTCGCGACGTGGAGGTAGTCGTTGTTGTTGTTGTTGGAGAGGTGCGTTAGGTGCAGCGGGTGGTGGTGGTGGAAGACGCGCGAGCAATTCATTAAACTTGTTATCGAGCTTTGTTTCGAACGTCTTCTCAAGGCCAGTGATCTTCTCCATGGCCTCTTCAAAATTGTTCAGCACATCTTGCACCTGTTCAGTCATCATTTGCTGAAACTTATCATGAAGCTCCTTGTTCGATAAATTCTCCCAGTCAATCTCGTCGGCTTGTGATCCTGGCACGGTTAGCAGCAATAGAAACACATAAGAATATGATCCTACAGACTACGAACAAGTGGTGGTGGTGGGTGTCACAAATCCGTCAAGCAAATCTCAAATTCTTACCAGTTCTTACCCAGCAGCAGGCGGTGATCGGCAACCGTTGTAGTCAAAAACTCTCAAAGCTTGGATAGAGCGATTACCAGGGAGAGTCAAACGCACGACGTAGATGTATGTGGAGCTGGGAAGGCTTATAATATGGTAGCAAAAAGGGTCAGCAATAATCAATTCAGAGATGCAAAGTTGAATAAACGCTCAACGACGGTACTGTGCTGGTCCTAGGCTAGACTGTGCTAGAGACGCGAGCCTAGAACACTAACAAAATCACGGCGCGGCACGTAAACAAGGGAAAATCACACTCTGAATTTTTTTTCGCTTTCTTTTTTTTTGGCGCTCTTTTTTTTTGCGCTGCTTTTTTTTTGCGAAAAATCACTATAATGGCGAGTGTCTCAAAACTCTTCCTAGCTCAAACTGACAGGATGGGCACGGAATTTTTTTCGACCAATTTTTTTTTTTCGACTGCCCGGACCCAAAAACTGGAAACGGGTCAAAAAAAACTTCCTATAATGGCACCTGTCTCAAAACACTCAGAAACACCTAAAAATAGGATAGCCAGAAATTTTTTCGAAAAATGCGTTTTCGAAAAATTTTGGGCCTAAACGGAGCGTGGCTACCCGACTCTTTTTTTTTTCCCGAAACCTACTCCGGCAAGGAAACACGAATCGGAATCTAGATGGATCTCGAAAACAAACCTAATATGACAAGAACTCGGATTGGTGGTGGATATATGGTGGTAGATGGCAGCGGTGGTGGTATATGACAGCTGTGGTGGTATATGGATACGGATTCGAAGCGGTGGCGGATAAGCGGTGGTGGTAGATGGCAGGGGTGATGATGATGGTGCGGCGGCGGCGTGACAACTTATGACCAGAACTCGAAACTCTAAAAGACTAGACTCTAAGACCAGCAACTAGACACGACGATGCAACCGCAAATTCAACAAAGCAAAACCCTAAAAAGATTATGCAAAAGCTCAGATTGGTTCGGATATGATGAACTAACCCTAATTTTTTTTTGTGGCTTTTTCGTGGACTGTAGGTATGAAGAACAGACTCGATCTAAACTACGAAAAACTGTAAAATCTCACCGAGCAACCTGGAAATCTGATACCACTTGATAGAGGCAAAGGTGTCCCGTCTTTCGATGAGATGGTGGATTTCGCTTTGGTGGAAGTCGACTTTGACGATCCGACTACGAACGTGCGAGGACGTCGCGCCTTAGCAATCGCTAAACCAACTCCGAGAGGTTATTGCCACGCCGGAGCACGATCAACCTGACCACGAGGGTCTGTTTCCTGCGAGCAAACGAAGAACAAGCAAGAAACTAAGATTGCAATCTGGATATTGCGAATATAAGATGAAAGCTTTATTGATCAAGGTGGGGTTCTGTGACGCATTTGTCTGGTCGTTGAACACAAACGAAGTACGCGAAGTTGCAGCTATGGCGAACTTTTAATCTAAACAAAACCCAAAGTCTAAACGATGCCCTAAGGGCTGTATATATGGAGGAAGAGGGGGAATTTCGTGGCCCTTGGTGGAGGGGTCCGAAATCAACCCTATCTCTTATTTCCCCACACATACGGACTCTAAAAATAGCCTATACTTATGTATTTCGAAATTACATGGGCCTGGCCCAATAATAAGGTGACGCAGCACCGAAAATAGCCTCGGGACGAAATTTATGAAGTGGCATCTTGTATATTTCGTCCAAGGCTTCATGCACCCATTATGGTGGCTTCAAAGTCCTGAAATCATCACTTGTCACTCCGTTCTTGTTTCCCTTGCGCATGCCATCATCTCCATGCTTGTTCTTGCTCCAATGTTCATCCTTCTCCAAGCTAGGCCCTTCATTTTTAAGCAAAACAAATGTATCCAATTTAGGCAGCATCATATTCTCATGAACATTAGAATCATTACCAAGAAACGAAAGTACCTGGTAATTTAATTGGCGTGCACGAGCTCTAGTAATTGGTCCAGTATGTATAGCAGCAGGGGCTGTGGGTGTAACAATTGTATTGATGTCCTCATCATAATCGCCCGATCTTTCACAAAAGGAGTGGATCCCGGGGAAAACACGAAGAACACAGGGAAGAACGGAAGGAGAACACCAAAGGAAAATCAATAAACCGACACGAGTAAGTCACACATGGGCTAGATCCTCGAGTACATAGAACGATACACGAATCCATGGACAACTAGGTACGATAAACAGTAACCGGTTCTTCTCCGTGAGGAGGTCTTGATGGGGCCACCCAAGAGGGGGTCTTGATGATCTTCTCCAAAAGGAGGTCTTGAATCCGCTTGGGGGGTCTTCTCCGGTGGAGGCTCGAATCTCCGAGGAGAAGGTAACCAAGTGGATGAGCAAAGGTCTCTCACAAATCTGAGCTAAAAATTTGCTAACCCAAGAAAGGAGGTGGGAGAGGTCTATATATAGTCTAAGTGCAAATGGGGGCGAAAGTAGGGGTACATGGGCCTCTGGGCCCGAATCTGGACCCAGCCAGGTACCGGACGTCCGCTGGTGACCGGACGTCCGGAGTCTCAGGAGCGGCCAGTCGTCCGGTGTCCTCCGGACGTCCGCTGGTTCTGCTCTGTGATGGGGGTGCCGGACGTCAGGAAACGTTGGACTACCGCTGACTTTGGATCGGGTGTAGTTGTGCAGGTCGTCCGGTCCGGACCGGACGTCCGCTCATTTGCTTCGGGTGCCGGGGCACCGGTTGTCCGGTCTAGACTGGACGTCCGCTGGCTGGGGCTCGGCTGATGCTTCTGGCGCGGATGTCTGGTCCCGGCCGGTCATCCGGTGGCTGGGACTTTTCCTTCAGCCCTCCTTCTTCTCCGTCTTCTCGTCCATATTCCTCTTCTTCTTGTCCTTGCTCCTTAGCTTCTCCATTGTACATGAGTATGCACAAAGTATCCATATGAGGTAGTAGCCATGCTTCATGTGCATCGAAGTGGAATTGTGAGAGGAGAGATGTCACCTTGGTTTCAAGAGCTCTTGCACGTGATCGAGTCATGGGTCCACTAGGCACTTGATGAGATGATGGTAGGTCCATGGGGATGACCTTGGGATGCTCCGCATCACATCTAGAGTATTAAGTTAAAAATAGAGTAACGCCTTAAGCAAGATGACATGATGTAGAGGGATAAACTCATGCAATATGATGAAAACCCCATCTTGTTATCCTCGATGGAAACAATACAATATGTGCCGTGCTGCCCCTACTGTCACTGGGAAAGGACACCGCAAGATTGAACCCAAAGCTAAGCACTTCTCCCATTGCAAGAAAGATCAATATAGTAGGCCAAACCAAACTGATAATTCGAAGAGACTTGCAAAGATAACCAATCATACATAAAACAATTCAGAGAAGATTCAAATATTGTTCATAGATAGACTTCTTCATAAACCCACAATTCATCGATCTCAACAAACACACCGGAAAAAGAAGATCACATCGAATAGTTCTCCACAAGGGAGGGGGAGAACATTGTATTGAGATCCAAAAAGAGAGAAGAAGCCATCTAGCTAATAACTATGGACCCGTAGGTCTGAGGTGAAATACTCACACTTCATCGGAGGGGCTATGGTGTTGATGTATAAGCCCTCCGTGAACAATGCCCCCTCTGGCGGAGCTCCGGAATAGGCCCCAAGATGGGATCTCGTGGATACAGAAAGTTGCGGCGGTGGAATTAGGGTTTTGGATCCGTATCTGATTGTTTGAGGGTACGTAGGTATATATAGGAGGAAGGAGTACGTCGGTGGAGCAACAGGGGGCCCATGAGGGTGGAGGGCGCGCCTAGGGGGGGAGGCTCGCCCCCCTACCTCGTGGCCTGCTCTTTTGTATCTTGACGTAGGGTCCAAGTCTCCTGGGTCTTGTTCGTTGAGAAAATCACATTCCCGAAGGTTTCGTTCCATTTGGACTCCGTTTGATATTCATTTTCTTTGAAACCCTAAAATAGGCAAAAAAACAGCAATTCTAGGCTGAGCCTCCGGTTTATAGGTTAGTCCCAAAAATAATATAAAAGTGGATAATAAAGCCCAATAATGTCCAAAACAGTAGATAATATAGCAATCAAAAATTATAGATATGTTGGAGACTTATCAGCCCACTCATTTTTTCATAAAAGTATGCAACAGGTTTGCCATCTTGTAATAACACACTTCCTAATCCAATTCCACTAGCATCACATTCAAGCTCAAAAGTCTTATTAAAATCAGGAAGTTGGAGTAAAGGAGCATGTGTCAATGATGAGGACATCAATACAATTGTTACACCCACAGCCCCTGCTGCTATACATACTGGACCAATTACTAGAGCTCGTGCATGCCAACTAAATTACCAGGTACTTTCGTTTCTTGGTAATAATTCTAATGTTCATGAGAATATGATGCTGCCTAAATTGGATACATTTGTTTTGCTTACAAATGAAGGGCCTAGCTTGGAGAAGGATGAACATTGGAGCAAGAACAAGCATGGAGATGATGGCATGCGCAAGGGGAACAAGAACGGAGTTACAAGTGATGATTTCAGGACTTTGAAGCCACCATAATGTGTGCATGAAGCCTTGGACGAAATATACAAGATGCCACTTCATAAATTTCGTCCCGAGGCTATTTTAGGTGCTGCGTCACCTTATTATTGGGCCAGGCCCATGTAATTTCGAAATACATAAGTATAGGTTATTTTTAGAGTCCGTATGTGTGGGGAAACAAGAGATAGGGTTGATTTCGGACCCCTCCACCAAGGGCCACGAAATTCCCCCCTCTTCCTCCATATATACAGCCCTTAGGGCATCGTTTAGACTTTGGGTTTTGTTTAGATTAAAAGTTCGCCATAGCTGCAACTTCGTGTACTTCGTTTGTGTTCAACGACCAGACAAAGGCGTCACAGAACCCCACCTTGATCAATAAAGCTTTCATCTTATATTCGCAATATCCAGATTGCAATCTTAGTTTCTTGCTTGTTCTTCGTTTGCTCGTAGGAAACAGACCCTCGTGGTCAGGTTGATCGTGCTCCGGCGTGGTCAATAACCTCTCGGAGTTGGTTTAGCGATTGCTAAGGCGCGACGTCCTCGCACGTTCATAGTCGGATCGTCAAAGTCGACTTCCACCAAAGCGATATCCATCATCTCATCGAAAGACGGGACACCTTTGCCTCTATCAGTCAACTTATCTTTCAATAATATGAAGGCTTCTTCCTGTGTGGTACCCCAAAAAAAAGGCACATCCTTCTTTGTAAGCTCGTTGAGAGGTGCAGCAATGGTGCTGAAATCTCTCACAAAACGCCCATAGAATCCGGCGATGCCAAGGAAACTCCTCACTTGTGTGATCGTTTTGGGCTGCGGCCAACTCTCAATAGCTTCGATCTTGGCTTTATCAACTTCAATTCCTTGTGGAGTAACAACATAGCCAAGAAAAGATACTCGGTCGGTGCAAAAGGTGCACTTTCCAAGGTTACCAAACAAATGTGCATCACGTAGAGCAATAAAAATAGCATGTAAATGTCATCAAAGTAAACTACCACAAATCGTCCAATGAAAGCACATAAAACTTTGTTCATTAACCTCATGAAAGTACTAGGTGCATTAGTTAACCCAAAAGGCATGACTAACCACTCATATAATCCAAACTTAGTTTTAAATGTTGTTTTCCATTCATCTCCCAATTTCATACGAATTTGATGTTATCCACTATGCAAATCAACTTTGGAGAATATTCTAGAGACACTCAATTCATCAAGCATATTATCTAGCCTAGGAATAGGATGACGATAACGAATAGTAATATTATTAATGCCTCTACAATCAACGCACATACGCGACGTACCATACTTTTTCGGCACTAAAATGATAGGAACAACACAAGGACTAAGGGATTCGCGTATATAACCTTTGTCGAGCAGTTCTTGTACTTGACGCATAATCTCCTTCGTCTCCTCTTGATTGGTACGGTATGGTGCACGGTTGGGTAATGATGCACCGGGAATTAAGTCAATTTGATGCTCAATCCCTCTAATAGGTGGTAATCCTGGTGGCACGTCTTGTGGAAAGACGTCAGCGAACTCCTGCAAAATGTTAGTGACAACAGGAGGCAAATAGGAAGGCACGTCCTCAAATGAAAATAATGCCTCTTTGCACACAAAAGCATAGCAAATAGATTTGCTAAAATCTAGATCATCAATATCACATTTGGTGGCAAGTAAACATGCACTTTTAAATTTAATTTTAGAAACAATACTAGATGGTTTATTATTAGGCTTCATTTGTTGCTCAAATTCTTTTGCCACAATCTGATTTTCAATCTTATTTTTCTCCTGTTTTGCTTTATTAGCTCTATTCGTATCATCTTTCAAAATAGAATCAGGAGTCATAGGAAGCAAAGTAATATTTTTATCCTTATGAACAAGAGTATACTGATTGTTTCTACCATGGTGTACAAAATTTTTATCAAATTGCCATGGTCTACCAAGTAATAAGGAACATGCTTGCATGGGTACCACATCACTATCAACATAATCAGCATATGTAGAGATACTAAAATGCACAAGAACAGTACATGTTACCTTAACCTTGCCGTTGTTGTTGAAACATTGGATGTAGTAAGGATGTGGATGTGGTCTTGTGGTGAGAGATAGCTTCTCCACCATCTCCATGCTAGCCAAATTATTACAGCTCCCTCCATCTATGATGACGCGAACAGAACATTCCTTCAGAACTCCATTTGTATGGAACAAATTATGCCTCTGATTTTGCTCAGCTTGTGTAACCTGCACACTCAAAACACGTTGAGCAACTAAACATTCATACATGTCAGCATCTTCAGTAGCCATGTATTGCATCTCATGATCAGAATCCTCTCTACCGTGTTCTTCATGTGTAATAAGAGCCAAAGTCTCCTCATCATAGTCACTAGCGGACTCATACCCACCATCCTCAGTAACAATCATCACACACTGAGATTTGCATTCTCTCACAAAATGTCCTCTTCCCATACAAAGAGGACAAATAATATCACTTGTGTGCCATGGAAGAAGAACTCTGTGCAGGCCCAGTAGGTGTGCTCTTGGCAGATAGTGGTGGTTGTGCTTGCTTTCTTGTATCACGGCTGGAGGTGGCACCTGATGGAGGTGCTGGTGCAGTGGAAATAGAGGATGCACGTGGTGTCCATGATGAAGATCGACCTGCAGAAAAGTTAGTTCGCGCCAATGCCTGTCGATCGTGCAGTTCACGTTCAGCTTTACAAGCAAGATGGAATAAACGAGTGATATTAGTATACTCCTTATACTCTAGAATGGTCTGAATCTCTCTATTTAATCCACCCATAAAATGTGCAAGCATAGCTTCATTCTCCTCAACAATACCACATCTAATCATGCCAGTTTGTAATTCTTGATAATATTCTTCTGTTGAATTTTTTCCTTGTCTTAAATGCTGCAGTTTTTGAAGCAATTCACGTTGCTAATATGGTGGAACCCAATGAGTACGCATAGCAGTTTTCAAAGCAGCCCAAGCAGCTGGAATAGGATATAATCTACAATGTTCAGACCACCAAACACATGCAAAGCTAGTGAAAGTACAAACAGCAGCAGGAACACGTCTCTCCTCAGGATATTGTAAACATGTAAATCGTTGTTCAGTTTCTAACTCCCAAGTAAGATATATATCAGGAACATATCTACCCTCAAATGGTGGAATGTTCAATTTCAGTTTAGGGAGATGGTCATGATCACGTACTTGAGGTGCTTGTGTAGCCCTACCATTGCGATGATATGCTTGAGGACGACCTGGTGGTGGTGTTGGTGGTTGCACGTAGTTCTGATTTTGATCAACCTCATCCTCGTAATGGTCCTCCACCTCTGCAGTAGCAGCAGGAGCTACAAAAGCATCAACACCGGCACCAGAATTTTGACCAGGCTCAAGGGGAATGCGCAGTGCCCGTCCCACTTGATTTGGAAGGCGATGTTGTTGTTGTTGTTGTTGTTGTTGTTGTTGTTGTAGAGGTGCGTTAGGTGCAGCCGATGGTGGTGGAAGACGCGCGAGCAACTCATTAAACTTGTTATCAAGCTTTGTTTCAAACGTCTTCTCCATGCCATCTATCTTCTCCATGGCCAATTCAAATCTATTTAGCACATCTTGCACCTGTCCACTCATCATTTGCTGAAATTTATCATGTAGCTCTTTGTTCGTCATGTTCTCCCAATCTGTCTCATCGGCTTGTGATCCTGCCATGGTTAGAAGCAATAGAAACACATAAGAATATGATCCTACAGACTACTAGGAAGTGGAGGGGTGGTCGTGGTGGTGGTGGTGTATCACAAATCCGGCAAGCGAATCTCAAATTCTTACCAGTTCTTACCCAGCAGCAGGTGGTGATCGCCAACCGTCGTAGTCAAAGCCCTCAAAGATTGGATAGAGCGATTGCCAGGTGGTGTCAAACGCACGATGTAAATGTATGAGGAGCTGGGAAGGCTTATGATATGGTAGCAAAAATGTCAGCAATAATCAATTCAGAGATGCAAAGTTGAATAAACGCTCAACGACGGTACTGTGCTGGTCCTAGGCTAGACCGTACTAGAGACGCGAGACTAGAACACGACCAAAATCACGGCGCGGCACGTAAACAAGGGAGGAGCACTCTCTGAAATTTTTTCTTTTTTTCACTTTTTTTGCACTTTTTTTTGCTGTGTAACAATTTTTTTCGAAAAAGTCTACAAATGGTCTAAAAACTGCCTAGCCACAATTTTCCAGACTTAGTTTTTTTAAGTTTGGAACTATTTTTCTACTGTGGATAGCACGGAAGTTGGGGAGTCCGACTTGGTCCCGACTCGAAGTATCGCGTGATCTGGAACTCGAAAACAAAGCAACAAATACTGGACTCGGACTAGGACTGGTGGCGGAGATGAATCCGGTGGAACTCGGACTGGTGGTTGTATATGGCGATGGTATATGTGGACTCGGATTGGTGGTGGTATAAGACGATGGTATATCTGGACTCGAATTGGTGGTTGTATATGGCAGCGGCGATGTATATGGTGGGGTGGTGGTATATGGTAATGATGATGAAGATGGTGCAGCGACGGCGTGACAACCTGTGAACAGAACTCGAAACTCTAAGGGACTAGACGCTAAGACCAGCAACTCGACACGACGATGCAACCACAAATTCAACAAAGCAAAACTCTAAAAAGACTATGCAAAGGCTTAGATTGGTTCGGATATGATGACCTAACCCTAATTTTTTTTGGCCTTTTCATGGACTATAGGTATGAAGAACAGACTCGACCTAAACTACGAAAAACTATAAAATCTCACCGAGCAACCTGGAAATCTGATACCACTTGATAGAGGCAAAGGTGTCCCGTCTTTCGATGAGATGGTGGCTATCGTTTTGGAGGAAGTCGACTTTGACGATCCGACTACGAACGTGCGAAGACGTTGCGCCTTAACAACCGCTAAACCAACTCCGAGAGGTTATTGACCACGCCGGAGCATGATCAACCTGACCACGAAGGTCTATTTCCTACAAGAAAACGAAGAACAAGCAAGAAACTAAGATTGCAATCTGGATATTGCGAATATAAGAGGAAAGCTTTATTGATCAAAGGTGGGGTTTTGTGACGTCTTTGTCTGGTCGTTGAACACAAATGAAGTACGCGAAGTTGCAGCTATGGCGAACTTTAATCTAAACAAAACCCGAAGTCTAAACAACGCCCTAAGGGCTGTATATATGGAGGAAGAGGGGGATTTCATGGCCCTTGGAGGAGGGGTCCGAAACCAACCCTAACTCTTGTTTCCCCACACATACGGACTCTAAAAACATCCTATACTTAAGTATTTCGAAAATACATGGGCCTGGCCCAATAATAAGGTGACGCAGCACCTAAAATAGACTCTGGACGAAATTTATGAAGTAGCATCTTGTATATTTTTTCCAAGGCTTCATGCACTCCTTATGGTGGCTTCGAAGTCCTTAAATCATCACTTGTAACTCCGTTCCTGATCCCCTTGCGCATGCCATCATCTCCATACTTGAACTTGCTCCAAGGTTCATCTTTCTTGTCCAAGCTAGGCCCTTCATTTGTAAGCAAAACAAATGTATCCGATTTAGGAAACATCATATTCTCATGAACATTAGAATCGTTACCAAAAAATGGAAGTACCTGATAGTTCAATTGGCGTGCGCGAGCTCTAGTAATTGGTCCAGTATGTATAGCCACAGGGGCTGTGGGTGTGACAATGGTATAGATGTCCTCATCATTTAATCCTCCCCAAAATCTATCCATAAAATCATCTTCACTTTCTTGTAAAGAGGAATGCAACAAGGTAGTTTGTAAATCATCATAATATTTTGTTACAGTGTCACTACCTTGTTTTAAATGTTGCAACTTCTTAATCATGTCGCGAGTATAATAAGCGGGAACGGAAGTATGTCGCATGGCAAGTTTCAAATCATCCCAAGTAGTAGGTATATAATCAGGGTGTAACCGACAATATTCACTCCACCAAACCAAAGCATAACCAGTGAAAGAACCAACCGCAACCTTTACCTATTTATGTTCATCAAAATTATGGGAAGCAAATATATTTTTTATGTTGAACTCCCATTCAATATATAAAGCAGGTCTAAAACGGCCATTAAATGGTGGTATAGATATATTAACCTGGTCATGTGCATTTGGATGTTTGTGCACCTCTTGTGATGGTTGTGGTATTTGCAAAGGTGGTGGCACGTCTCCCACGATCGACAAAGCCCATGAATTGACTCTGGATCCTGTCATGATTAGTAGAAACAAGAAACAGAATCCAAAAAAGTGTTCCTATGAACTACTTGGAAGTGGTGGTAGAACACTCACAGTATAGCAAATCTAAAGATTGAGTAAAGTGATCGGCAACCAGCGGTGTCACATAACTCTGAACTACTTGGAAGTTCTTACCATGCAGCAGGTGGTGATCGGCAACCAGCGGTGTCACATAACTCTGAAGATTGAGTAAAGTGATTGCCAGGGGAACGTACGTATACACGGTGTAGAAATATGGGGAGCTGATTTGGCTATATATGGTAGCAAAAGATCAGCAATAATAAATTCAAAGATGCAATGTTGAATAAACGTTCAACGACGGTACTGTGATGGTCCTAGGCTAGACCGGACTAGAGATGTGAGCCTAGAACACTAATGAGGTCACGGCGTAGCACAACTAGCATCAATGTAAGATATAAGTGAAGATCACAACGGCAGTAAAGATAATGATGTGAAACAATAGCCAAGCAGGATATATCAACAACTTTGTCTCCAACTTTCCTCTGGAAAAGTTTGTGCCAATTTTTTGATAATTTTTTTCAAGAATGGTATTGACTCAAGCTTTCAAACGCAAAAGGAATCACTCAATTCCGAGTTGATTTGAGGAGTCAAAAAAGTCGAAAACTGGTGTGAAAAACTGGAATAAGCTGTGTTCGTGCACTTCGGAGAGCAAAAAGTCCGATTTAGAAGCCGGTTTTGAGGTGTCAAATATTAAACAAGCTTTTGCAACTATTTAGATGTGATAGAGGCGGGGTGTCCCGATCTTTCGATGAGATGATAACTATCGATTTGGTGGAGATGACTTTGACGATCCGACTACAAACGTGCACGACGTTGCGCCTTAGCAATCGCTAAAACAATCTCCTGAGGTTACTGACGATGCCGGAAGCACGGTCAGCCTGACCACGAAGGTCTATTCCTGCAAGCAATCGAAGAACGAGCAAGAATATGATAAAGCAATCTGAATATTGCAAATATATATGAGGTATTGATAATGGTGGGGATCCGTAAGCGGTCTTGGTCTGGTCGTTGGACACAAACGAAGTACACGAAGTTGCAATGGCTAACTTTTAACTAAACAAATCCCAAGGAAAAGCTACTAGATGGATCTACTTATATAGGAGCAAGGGGTGGCGGCCAAGGAGGTGGGAGGACGTCCCAAGGCAGCCTAAAACTAAATCTAGGTCGTACAAGGCCAATGGGCCCAAGTGGAGGTGATGTAACACCTTTGGACTTGTAGTTTGACTCGGATTCTGCTGCAGCATCAGATTGTTTCGTCCACAACTCAACGCTCCAGACGAATTTGAAGGTGATTCCAATTGGGTTGGATAGTGCACGAAATCTAGTTTCCAACAAAAAAAGAATCACCCAATTCGGAGTCCGTATGAAAAACTTGTGTGCGTTTTGAGTCAGGTGTGTCTGTGCAGTCCGAATCTGAATCCAGAACGTGAGAGACTTGGACTCTATCTTCTCTTGGACCAAAAGTGACTTGAGAGAACTTTTTGGACAGCAAATAAACATCTCTTTCTTCCTTATCTTCATATGTGGATTGTACAAATGTCCCATACACCTGCAATTAGACAAAACACAAAAGTGTGTGAAGTATTTTTGTTCTGGATAACATAAATAGATTATTGAATAGTTTGCACTAGAAATCACCTGACAAATATGCATATATGCAATATTTTTGGTCATATCCAAGGTAGTCATGTCCTCATCATCCTCCCCTTCTTGAAAATAAAGCCGTCCTCGGCGTTGCTTAATCTGAAATGTGGCTAACAAAAGAGACAAGGTGTACATGTTGTATATGTATATGTCATCCATTTTTACTTCCCTTGATTTTTGCATATATGACACATGAATAGATGAGTAACTTGCATAGTTCATAAAATCTAAAGCCAAAAAATTAGCACAAGAAGTAGAAGGCATGAAAATATTGCAACTCAGTTTGCACATATAAGAGAAGCTCTTATTCATTTCAAAAGATTGACAATGTTCATCATTAAACCATCCCAACATTGGTGAATAAACCTTACTTGCATCAAATTTACATGCTACAACATGCTTAAATAAGCAAACATGCAATAAGTCATTTAACACAGAATCATCACCAAGATTAGAGGTCATATCAAAATGATTAAACATTGGTTCTTTTGCATCAATAGTTAATTCAATGGGTGCACTCAAAATTGTTGGTATTTCAGTTGTTTGATCACATGGCAAAGTCAAATTATCAACGTAGTGCTCTAAAATAGGTGGTGTGATCAAAGTAGTGGGTAGCTCATCAGATGGTGCATTCAAATTGACAAGGCATTCATCATTCTCATGTAGAGATGGAAGATCAGTACCTTTGTCATTACCTCTTATGATCAACTCAGATGATGTAGCCACTCTCGGGGGCGATGTGTCACATGGTGGAGGTGATGTAGTCCTGACAACAACGGATGTGGTTGTCATAGTATGCGTAGTAGTTGAAGGAACAATCATATCAACTCTTGGAATGTGCACCGTGCGCTTGTTCTCCTCGTGGCCAACACGTCGTTTTATTTCCTGTTCAGCTTTGCAAGCAAGATGAAACAAATGGTCCATAGGATAACACTCTTCATGAATTGGTATCTCTTGAATATCACGGTTTAATCCTCCCCAAAATCTATCCATAAAATCATCTTCACTTTCTTCTAAAGAGGAATGCAACAAGGTAGTTTGTAAATCATCATAATATTTTGTTACAGTTTCACTACCTTGTTTTAAGTGTTGCAACTTCTTAATCATGTCACGAGTATAATAAGCAGGGACGAAAGTATGTCGCATGGCAAGTTTCAAATCATTCCAAGTAGTAGGTATATAATCAGGGTGTAACCGACAATATTCACTCCACCAAACCAAAGCATAACCAGTGAAAGAACCAACCGCAACCTTAACCTTTTTATGTTCATTGAAATTATGGGAAGCAAATATATTTTTTATGTCGAATTCCCATTCAATATATAAAGCAGGTTTAAAACGGCCATTAAATGGTGGTATAGATACATTAACCTGATCATGTGCATTTGGATGTTTGTGCACCTCTCGTGACGGTTGTGGTATTTGCAAAGGTGGTGGCACGTCTCCCGCGATCGACAAAGCCCATGAATTGACTCTGGATCCTGTCATGATTAGTAGAACAAGAAACAAAACCCAAAAATAATATTCCTATAACTACTAGGATGTGGTGGTAAAACGCTCACAGTAAAGCAAATATCAATGTCTTACAAGTTCTTACCATGCAGCAGGCGGTGATCGGCAACCAGCGGTGTCAAGTAACTCCGAATATTGAGTAAAGCGATTGCCAGGGGAGCGTACGTATACACGGTGTAGAAATATGTGGAGCTGGGTTGGCTATATATGGTAGCAAAAGATTAGCAATAATCAATTCAGAGATGCAATGTTGAATAAACGCTCAACGACGGTACTGTGCTGGTCCTAGGCTAGACCGGACTAGAGACGCGAGCCTAGAACACTAATGAGGTCACGGCGTAGCACAACTAGCATCAATGAAGGGTACTAAGTAGCTCTTGACAGCAAGATATAAGTGAAGATCACAACGGCAGTGAAGATAATGACGAAAAACAACTGCCAAGCAGGATATACAACAACTCTCTCTCCAACTTTCCTCTTGAAAAGTTTGAGACAATTTTCTGATAAATTCTTTCAAAGAATGCTACTAACTCAAGCTTTCCAATGCAAAAAGACTCACTCAATTCCGAGTTGATATGAGGATTCAAAGAATTCTAAAACTGGCCTAAAAAATTGGAACAAGCTGTGTTCACGAACTTCGGAGGGCAAAAAGACCTATTTAGAAGCCGATTTTGAGGTGTCAAATATTGAACTTGCTTCTGCAACTATTTAGATGCGGCTCGTCTCTATCTTCAATTTGAGTACTCACGGAGCCAAAACGGACTTCGTATGAGGAAGATACACTTGTTTTACTGAACAGTGTGCAAAACAGATTCCAATCCGAATTCAGGTACGAGATTGATTCTAGATAGATCCAATTTTTTTTCTTCTCTCTTTTTTTCTCACGCTTTTTTTTTCTTTTTCTTCTCCCTCTTTTTCTTTTTTTTCTTTCCTTTTTTCTCTCTTTTTTTTCTTTATATTCTTTTTCTCCCTCTTTCCAAGACAAACTAGATAAGATGCAGATTCGATCAGGCAAAGATGTGAGTGACCTCAACTATGATTATGACAATAAACAGTGCGTAGCACATGGTGGAAATTGGTGGATGGGATGGTGGACAGCGGATGGGATAATGATGCAGCGGCTGCGTGACTAATGTGAACAGAACTCGAAACTCTAAAGGAACTAGACACTAAGACCAGCAACTCGACACGGCGATGCAATCGATAATTCAATAATGCAAACAATGAAAAGAAAATTGCAAAGGCTCAGTCTGGCTAGGACAAAGGATGAATAGATCTAACTTTTGTTTTGTGGCTTTTTCTTGGACAATAGGTAAGAAAATAAATCTAATCTAGGAAAAACTGGAAATTCTCACCGAGCAACCTGAAAACTGATACCACTTGATAGAGGCGGGGTGTCCCGATCTTTCGATGAGATGATAACTATCAATTTGGTGGAGATGACTTTGACGATCCGACTACAAACGTGCACGACGTTGCGCCTTAGCAATCGCTAAACCAATCTCCTGAGGTTACTGACGATGCCGGAAGCACGGTCAGCCTGACCACGAAGGTCTATTCCTGCAAGCAATCGAAGAACGAGCAAGAATATGATAAAGCAATCTGAATATTGCAAATATATATGAGGTATTGATAATGGTGGGGATCCGTAAGCGGTCTTGGTCTGGTCGTTGGACACAAACGAAGTACACGAAGTTGCAATGGCTAACTTTTAACTAAACAAATCCCAAGGAAAAGCTACTAGATGGATCTACTTATATAGGAGCAAGGGGTGGCGGCCAAGGAGGTGGGAGGACGTCCCAAGGCAGCCTAAAACTAAATCTAGGTCGTACAAGGCCAATGGGCCCAAGTGGAGGTGATGTAACACCTTTGGACTTGTAGTTTGACTCGGATTCTGCTGCAGCATCAGATTGTTTCGTCCACAACTCAACGCTCCGGACTAATTTGAAGGTGATTCCAATTGGGTTGGAAAGTGCACGAAATCTAGTTTCCAACAAAAAAAGAATCACCCAATTCGGAGTCCGTATGAAAAACTTGTGTGCGTTTTGAGTCAGGTGTGTCTGTGCAGTCCGAATCTGAATCCAGAACGTGAGAGACTTGGACTCTATCTTTTCTTGGACCAAAAGTGATGTAAGAGAACTTTTTGGACAGCAAATAAACATCTCTTTCTTCCTTATCTTCATATGTGGATTGTACAAATGTCCCATACACCTGCAATTAGACAAAACACAAAAGTGTGTGAAGTATTTTTGTTCTGGATAACATAAATAGATTATTGAATAGTTTGCACTAGAAATCACCTGACAAATATGCATATATGCAATATTTTTGGTCATATCCAAGGTAGTCATGTCCTCATCAAGATGTGGCTCGTCGCTAGCTTTCATTTGAGTATTTGCTGAGCCAAAACAGACTTCGTATGAGGAAGTTATGACTGTTTTACTGAACAGTGCACAAAACAGATTCTAATCCAAATTCAACTACGAGATTGAGTCTAGATAGATCCAAATTTTGTTTTTTTGTCTTCTCTCTTTTTTTCCTCACACTTTTTTTCTTTTTCTTTTTTTTTCTCTGACTTTTTTTCTCGCGGCGGCGTGACTAATGTGAACAGAACTCGAAACTCTAAACGAACTAGACACTAAGACCAGCAACTCGACACGATGATGCAACCAATAATTCAACTATGCAAGCAATGAAAGGAAAATTGCAAAGGCTCGGACTGGCTTGGACAAAGGATGAATAGATCTAACTTTTTGTGTGTCTTTTTCTTGGACAATAGGAAAGAAAATAAATCTAATATAGGAAAAACTGGAAATTCTCACCGAGCAACCTGAAAACTGATACCACTTGATAAAGGCGAGGGAGTCCCGATCTTTCGATGAGATGATAACTATCGATTTGGTGGAGTCAACTTTGACGATCCGACTACAAACGTGCACGACGTTGCGCCTTAGCAATCGTAAACCAATCTCCCGAGGTTACTGACGTTGCTGGAAGCACGATCAGCCTGACCACGAAGGTCTATTCATGCACGCAATCGAGGAACAAGCAAGAATATGATAATGCAATCTGAATATTGTGAATATAGATGAAGTATTGATAAAGGTGGGGATCTATAAGCGGTCTTGGTCTGGTTGTTGGACACAAACGAAGTACACGAAGTTGCAATGGCTAACTTTAAACTAAACAAATTCCAAGGAAAAAGCTACTAGATAGATCTACTTATATAGGAGCAAGGGGTGGCGGCCAAGGAGGTGGAAGGACGTCCCAAGGTAGCCTAAAACAACCCTAGGTCGTACAAGGCTCATGGGCCCAAGTGGAGGTGCTGCAACACCTTTGGACTTGTTGTTTGACTCGGATGCTGCTGCAGCGTTAGATTGTTTCGTTGATATCTCAATGCTCCGGACGAATTTGAAGGTGATTCCAACTGGGTTGGAAAGAGCACGAAATCTACATTCCAACAAAAAAATAATCACCCAATTCGGAGTCCATATAAAAAAGTTGTTGACATTTTGAGTCAGGTATGTCTGTGTAGTCCGAATCTGAATGCAGAACGTGAGAGACTTGGACTCTATCTTCTCTTGGCCCAAAAGTGACGTGAGAGGACTTTTTGAACAGAACCTAAACTTATCCTTTTCCCTTATCTTCGTATGTGGATTGTACAAATGTCTCATACACCTGCAATTAGACAAAACACAGAAGTGTGTGAAGTATTTTTTTTCTGGATAACATAAATAGATTATTGAATAGTTTGCACTAGAAATCACCTAACAAATCTGCATGTATGCAATATTTTTGGTCGTATCCAAGGTAGTCATGTCCTCATCATCCTTGTGCCAAAATGAGACGGTACTTTCGCATGTGCTCCGATTGTAGACCTATCAATGTTATCACCGTTCGATATAGGTATCCCATTCCACGCCTAGATGATATGCTTGATGAGCTTAGCGGTGCCACTATCTGTACCAAAATTGATCTTAAGAGTGGTTACTATCAAATCGGCATACATCTGGGTGATGAATGGAAAACCGCTTCCAAAACCAAATTTGGCTTGTATGAGTGGTTAGTCATGCCTATGGGTCTTTCGGAAGCACTAGGTACTTTTATGCGCGTTATGAATCATGTCTTTCGCCCTTACATTGGTATATTTGTTGTGGTTTACTTTGATGACATTCTTGTGTTTAGCAAATCTCTCAAAGAGCATGTCACCCATGTACGCACCATTTTGCAAACTCTTAAAAAAGAGCGCCTCTATGCTAATATGGAGAAATGCCTGTTTGTGTTGATAAGCTCGTTTTCTTGGGTTTGTTGTTTCCTCTAAGTGTGCTCATGTTGATGAGTCCAAGATCTATTCTATTAAGACTTGGACACAACCTACCAACTTGCATCAAGTGCATAGTTTTCTTGGCCTTGCAGGTTTCTATCGTCGATTTGTGAAGGATTTTAGCACCATTCCATCTCCTTTACATGCTTTGAGCAAGAAGAATGCGCCTTTTGTTTGGGGACCATCCCAAGATACCGCATTCAATGCGCTTAAGAATTTGCTTACTCATGCTCCCGTGCTTGCTTTACCCAACTTCGACAAGCCTTTTGAGATTCATTGCGATGCTAGTGCTAATGGCATAGGAGGTGTGTTAACGCAAGAGAAGCGCCCCATAGCTTACTTTAGTGAGAAACTTTCCGGAGCGCAACTCAATTATCCTATCTATGACAAAGAGCTATATGCTTTAGTCCGCGTTTTGCATGAATGGGAACATTACCTTCGTCCACATGAGTTTATCATTCATATCAATCATGAGACTCTCGAGTATCTTAAGGGTCAAACCAAGTTGAACAAGCATCATGCTAAATGGAGTGATTTTATTGAGTCTTTTCCTTATGTCATCAAGTACATCAAGGGTAAACAAAATGTTGTAGCGGATCCTCTTTCCCGCATATGCATGCTTGTGACTCAACTTGAATTGGATGTCATTGGTTTTGAGAATATCAAAGACTTGTATTAGCACGACCCTACTTTTGCTACTCCTTATACCAAGTGTTCGATGCATACTTCTTGGGGACGCTATTACATCAAAGATGGATATCTTATGAGAGCTAACAAACTTTGCATCCCCGAGTCTTCTCTTCGTTTGTTACTTTTGCAGGAATCTCATGGAGGAGGCTTAATGGGACACTTCGGACGAGACAAGACGTTTGCCACGCTCTCAAAGAACTACTTTCGGCCAAAGATGTTCCGCGACGTCAATCGCTTCACCAACCATTGCTCTACATGTCGCAAAGCTAAGTCAAAAGCTCAATCTCATGGCCTCTATATGCCTCTACCAATTCCATACCCACCATGGGAAGATATTAGCATGGACTTTGTGCTTGGTTTGCCTAGGACTCGAAATGGGAAAGATTCAATATTTGTCGTTGTGGACCGTTTCTCTAAAATGGCACATTTCATTCCTTGCAACAAGATAGACGATGATTCACATGTTGCTAATCTCTTTTGTAGGAAAATATTGCATCTACATGGACTGCCAAAGACAATTGTCTCGGACCGTGACATCAAGTTCCTAAGCTTCTTTTGGAAGACCATATGTGCCAAGCTCGGCATCAAGCTACTCTTCTCCATGGCTTACCATCCTCAAACCGACGGCCAAACGGAGGTGACCAACCGCACACTCTCCACTCTACTTCGAGTACTCATTAAGAAGAACATCAAGGAGTGGGAGGAGTGCCTACCTATCGCCGAGTTCGCCTACAACTGAGCAAGACACTCAACAACCGGCAAGTCCCCCTTCGAGGTCGTCTACGAATTCAACCCATTGTCACCATTGGACATTCTTCCTCTACCACTCCAAGAGCGCATCAATTTGGACGCAAGTGAACGAGCGACCCATCTCAAGAAGGTACACGAAGATACAAGAAACACCATCAAGCACCAAGTACAACGCCTTGCGACCAAGCTCAACGCCAACAAGCACCCTATGATATTCAACATTGGAGACCTCGTGTGGCTACACCTTCGCAAGGACCGCTTTCACAAAGAACGCAAGTCCAAACTTCGACCACGCGCGGATGGACCCTTCAAGGTGCTTGCACGCTACAACAACAACGCATACAAGATCGACATCCCTCACGACAAGTACTCCGTGAGACACCTTCAACATAAAAGATCTTTCTCCATACCATGGTGATGAAGAATTTGATCCGAGGATGGATCTTCCTCAAGGTAGGGGAGATGATGCGGAGCATCCCAAGATCATCCCCATGGACGCACCTACACCTCCAATGACACCACTTGGACCAATGACACGAGCCCCAGCCAAGGCTATCGAAGATAAGGTGAACTCACTCATCTCCGAACTTCCACTTTCTATGCATGAGACATGGCTACTACCTAAGTCCGAGGTGTTGTGCACGATTAGGTACCAAGAGGACCCTCCTGAAGATGCGCATGAAGATGTACAAGTACCCAAGTTCACGGATGAAGAGAACCAATGGAAGGAGCCAAGAACATCTCCCAGGCCCCGGACATCCGGCCAGGACCCCAGACATCCGGCCCCTGGAGCGTCATCCACTACAGAAGCACAGCTGCCAGAAGCTACAGGCCCCGGACATCCAGCCTCGACGGCCCGGACATCCGGCCTCCCCCGAGCCACCGGACATCCGGCCACCAGCCCGGAAATCCGGCCCCTCCGAACCTGAGAGCAACAAATGCCACCACTCTAGCCCGGACATCCGGCCTCCCCAGCCCGGACATCCTGCGTTGCCTGAAAGCTCGGACCTCCGGCCCGACTAGCCCGGACATCCGGCCTCCCCTGTCTACGCATAGTGAAGGGCCGAGGCCCGTGTATCCCTTCTCCCCCCTAGACTATATATACTCCACATCGCCCAACTTTCTAGGGGCAGCGTCGTGTTTGCTCATTTGTGAGATAGAGCTTCGCTCATCCATATCGGATCTACTCAACGAGAGAGACCGCGACCGCTCTACAGAGAAGATCCACTTGGATTCAAGACCTCCTCACGGAGAAGACCGGTTACTGTGTATCGTCCCTAGTTGACCGTGGATCGTGTATCTTCTCTTATATACTCGAGGATCTAGAACATGTGTGAGTATTTCTTGTTGGTTGAGTGATTCTCTCGTGTTTCCCCTCGTGATTTCCCTCGTTTCCCCCCTCGTGTTCCTCGTGTTCTTCATGGGATCCGCTCCTTTTCGTGAAAGATCGGACGATTAGGGTTCTACCCTTCATCATCTTGGTATCAGAGCCATGTTGATCACTATTTCGAAGCCTCCCCGTTGTGTTTCTAGCCTCATTTTGTTGTTTTCGTCCTAATTTTGAAAACCCCCATCTGCCCATAACCGCGGGCATGGCTTTCGAAAGTTCAAAACCTTGCAGGGGTGTCCCAACTTAGCCCATCACAAGCTGTCACGGTCAACGAAGGATGTTCCTTCTCCAGGAAGACCCGATCAGACTCGGAATCCCGGGTACAAGACATTTCGACAATGGTAAAACAAGACCAGCAAGACCACCCGACTGTGCCGACAAATCCCGATAGGAGCTGCACATATCTCGTTTTTAGGGCACACCGGATATGCTAAGCATACAGGTACCAACATAACCCAAGTTGCCAAGGGACGGTCCCGCATGGTGCTCTAGTTTGGACCAACACTCAAAGGAGCACTGGCCCGGGGGTTTTGTAAGTGCATCTAGTGCCACCCCTAGTTGGTTTTGGAGTACTGACGACAAACCTAGTTGAGGGACTAATGTGTTTGTGAGAATTGCAGGATAACACAGGTAGAAGTCCCTCATTGATTCGGTTTTACTACCAGAGATGACCCCTAAAAATGTATGAAGACATTGAAGTCAAAGGTGGTATATGAAGATATTCACATTGAAGACTATGACAAGAGAAGACACGATATGAAGCCTATGGAGCTCGAAGACTTAGATCTTTCGTAGTTCTTTTTATTTTGTGTTGAGTCATAGGAACCACCGTTGATAGAGGCGGAGGTGTCCCGTCTTTCGATGAGATGGTGGATTTCGCTTTGGTGGAAGTCGACTTTGACGATCCGACTACGAACATGCGAGGACGTCGCGCCTTAGCAATCGCTAAACCAACTCCGAGAGGTTATTGACCACGCCGGAGCACGATCAACCTGACCACGAGGGTCTGTTTCCTGCGAGCAAACGAAGAACAAGCAAGAAACTAAGATTGCAATCTGGATATTGCGAATATAAGATGAAAGCTTTATTGATCAAGGTGGGGTTCTGTGACGCCTTTGTCTGGTCGTTGAACACAAACGAAGTACGCGAAGTTGCAGCTATGGCGAACTTTTAATCTAAACAAAACCCAAAGTCTAAACGATGCCCTAAGGGCTGTATATATGGAGGAAGAGGGGGGAATTTCGTGGCCCTTGGTGGAGGGGTCCGAAATCAACCCTATCTCTTGTTTCCCCACACATACGGACTCTAAAAATAGCCTATACTTATGTATTTCGAAATTACATGTGCCTGGCCCAATAATAAGGTGACGCAGCACCTAAAATAGCCTCGGGACGAAATTTATGAAGTGGCATCTTGTATATTTCGTCCAAGGCTTCATGCACCCATTATGGTGGCTTCAAAGTCCTGAAATCATCACTTGTAACTCCGTTCTTGTTCCCCTTGCGCATGCCATCATCTCCATGCTTGTTCTTGCTCCAATGTTCATCCTTCTCCAAGCTAGGCCCTTCATTTGTAAGCAAAACAAATGTATCCAATTTAGGCAGCATCATATTCTCATGAACATTAGAATCATTACCAAGAAACGAAAGTACCTGGTAATTTAGTTGGCGTGCACGAGCTCTAGTAATTGGTCCAGTATGTATAGTAGCAGGGGCTGTGGGTGTAACAATTGTATTGATGTCCTCATCATCTTGATAGAGGCAAAGGTGTCCCGTCTTTCGATGAGATGGTGGATTTCGCTTTGGTGGAAGTCGACTTTGACGATCCGACTACGAACGTGCGAGGACGTCGCGCCTTAGCAATCGCTAAACCAACTCCGAGAGGTTATTGACCACGCCGGAGCACGATCAACCTGACCACGAGGGTCTGTTTCCTGCGAGCAAACGAAGAACAAGCAAGAAACTAAGATTGCAATCTGGATATTGCGAATATAAGATGAAAGCTTTATTGATCAAGGTGGGGTTCTGTGACGCCTTTGTCTGGTCGTTGAACACAAACGAAGTACGCGAAGTTGCAGCTATGGCGAACTTTTAATCTAAACAAAGCCCAAAGTCTAAACGATGCCCTAAGGGCTGTATATATGGAGGAAGAGGGGGGAATTTCGTGGCCCTTGGTGGAGGGGTCCGAAATCAACCCTATCTCTTGTTTCCCCACACATACGGACTCTAAAAATAGCCTATACTTATGTATTTCGAAATTACATGGGCCTGGCCCAATAATAAGGTGACGCAGCACCTAAAATAGCCTCGGGACGAAATTTATGAAGTGGCATCTTGTATATTTCGTCCAAGGCTTCATGCACCCATTATGGTGGCTTCAAAGTCCTGAAATCATCACATGTAACTCCGTTCTTGTTCCCCTTGCGCATGCCATCATCTCCATGCTTGTTCTTGCTCCAATGTTCATCCTTCTCCAAGCTAGGCCCTTCATTTGTAAGCAAAACAAATGTATCCAATTTAGGCAGCATCATATTCTCATGAACATTAGAATAATTACCAAGAAACGAAAGTACCTGGTAATTTAGTTGGCGTGCACGAGCTCTAGTAATTGGTCCAGTATGTATAACAGCAGGGACTGTGGGTGTAACAATTGTATTGATGTCCTCATCATCCTCCCCTTCTTGAAATGAAGTCGTCCTCGACGGAAGTTCATCTTCCTCACCCAAATAAGGCTTCAAATCTGCAATGTTAAAAGTGGGACTAACCCCAAAATCTGCAGGCAGCTCAAGTTTATATGCATTATCATTTATTTTCTCTAACACCTTAAAGGGACCATCAGCACGTGGCATTAGCTTTGATTTGCGCAAATCAGGAAATCTATCCTTACGCAAATGTAACCAAACAAGATCTCCAGGTGCAAACACAACATGTTTCCTACCCTTATCTCCAGCAAGTTTATATTTAGCATTCATACGCTCAATGTTTTCCTTAGTTAACTCATGCATTTTTAAAATCAATTCAGTACGTTGTTTAGCATCAAAATTAACCTTCTCCGAAGATGGAAGAGGCAACAAATCAATAGGTGCACGAGGTAGGAAACCATACACAACTTCAAAAGGGCACATCTTAGTAGTAGAATGCAATGAACGATTATAAGCAAATTCAATATGAGGCAAGCATTCCTCCCACATTTTCTTATTATTCTTCAAAACAGCCCTAAGCATAGTAGACAACGTTCTATTGACTACTTCAGTTTGTCCATCAGTTTGGGGGTGACAAGTAGTACTAAAAAGCAGTTTAGTCCCCAACTTAGCCCATAAACATCTCCAAAAGTGGCTAAGAAATTTAGTATCACGATCTGCAACGATAGTATTTGGCACACCATGCAAGCGAATAATTTCACGAAAGAACAAATCAGCAACATTAACAGCATCATCGCTTTTATGACATGGTATAAAGTGTGCCATTTTCGAGAATCTATCCACGACAACAAATATGCTATCCCTCCCCTTCTTTGTTCGAGGTAAACCTAAAACAAAGTCCATAGATATATCCTCCCAAGGAACACTAGGTACAGGCAAAGGCATATATAAACCATGAGGATTGAGTCGTGACTTAGCTTTTTGACATGTAGTGCATCGAGCAATAAAACGCTCAACATCCCGTCTCATCTTTGGCCAAAAGAAATGTGTAGCAAGTACGTCCTCCGTCTTCTTCACGCCAAAGTGTCCCATTAATCCTCCTCCATGCGCCTCCTGCAACAACAAAAGACGAACGGAGCTAGCTGGAATGCATAGCTTGTTAGCACGAAACACAAATCCATCATTAACGACAAACTTGTTCCACATTCTTCCTTCTTTACAATTCTCCATTACATCTTTAAAATCAGCATCATGCACATATTGATATTTGATGGTCTCCAAAACAAATATTTTGAAGTCAAGTTGTGAAAGCATAGTATAGCGACGAGACAATGCATCAGCAATAACATTTTCTTTTCCCTTCTTGTGTTTAATGACATAAGGGAAAGTCTCAATGAATTCAACCCATTTAGCATGTCTACGATTCAGTTTAGCTTGACTTTTAATATGTTTCAAAGATTCATGATCAGAATGTATAACAAATTCTTTGGGCCATAAATAATGTTGCCATGCTTCTAAAGTCCGAACAAGAGCATATAATTCTTTATCATAAGTAGAATAATTCAGACTAGGCCCACTCAATTTTTCAGAAAAGTATGCAACGGGTTTGCCATCTTGTAATAACACACCTCCTAATCCAATTCCACTAGCATCACATTCAAGCTCAAAAGTCTTATTAAAATCAGGAAGTTGGAGTAAAGGAGCATGTGTCAACTTATCTTTCAATACGGAGAAGGCTTCTTCCTGTGCGGTACCCCAAAGAAAAGGCACATCTTTCTTTGTAAGCTCATTGAGAGGTGCAGCAATGGTGCTGAAATCTCTCACAAAACGCCTATAGAATCCAGCGAGGCCAAGAAAACTCCTCACGTGTGTGACCATTTTGGGCTGCGGCCAACTCTCAATAGCTTCAATCTTGGCTTTATCAACTTCAATTCCCTGTGGAGTAACAACATAGCCAAAAAAAGATACTCGGTCGGTGCAAAAGGTGCACTTCCCAAGGTTACCAAACAAACGTGCATCACGTAGAGCAATAAAAACAGCACGTAAATGTTCCAAATGTTCTTCCAAAGATCTGCTATAAATCAGTATGTCATCAAAGTAAACTACCACAAATCGTCCAATGAAAGCACGTAAAACTTTGTTCATTAATCTCATGAAAGTACTAGGTGCATTAGTTAACCCAAAAGGCATGACTAACCACTCATATAATCCAAACTTAGTTTTAAATGCTGTTTTCCATTCATCTCCCAATTTCATACGAATTTGATGGTAGCCACTACGTAAATCAACTTTGGAGAATATTGTTGAGCCACTCAATTCATCAAGCATATCATCTAGCCTAGGAATAGGATGACGATAACGAATAGTAATATTATTAATGCCTCTACAATCAACACACATACGTGATGTACCATCCTTTTTCGGCACTAGAATAATAGGAACAGCACAAGGACTAAGGGATTCGCGTATATAACCTTTGTCGAGAAGCTCTTGTACTTGACGCATAATCTCCTTCGTCTCCTCTGGATTGGTACGGTATGGTGCACGGTTTGGCAGTGAAGCACCGGGAATTAAGTCAATCTGATGCTCAATCCCTCGAATAGGCGGTAATCCCGGTGGCACGTCTTGTGGAAAAACGTCAGCGAACTCCTGCAAAATGTTAGTGACAGCAGGAGGCAAAGAGGAAGGCACGTCCTCGAATGAAAATAATGCCTCTTTGCACACAAAAGCATAGCAAACAGATTTGCTGAAATCTAGCTCATCAACATCAGATTTTGATAGAGGCAAAGGTGTCCCGTCTTTCGATGAGATGGTGGATTTCGCTTTGGTGGAAGTCGACTTTGACGATCCGACTACGAACGTGCGAGGACGTCGCGCCTTAGCAATCGCTAAACCAACTCCGAGAGGTTATTGACCACGCCGGAGCACGATCAACCTGACCACGAGGGTCTGTTTCCTGCGAGCAAACGAAGAACAAGCAAGAAACTAAGATTGCAATCTGGATATTGCGAATATAAGATGAAAGCTTTATTGATCAAGGTGGGGTTCTGTGACGCCTTTGTCTGGTCGTTGAACACAAACGAAGTACGCGAAGTTGCAGCTATGGCGAACTTTTAATCTAAACAAAACCCAAAGTCTAAACGATGCCCTAAGGGCTGTATATATGGAGGAAGAGGGGGGAATTTCGTGGCCCTTGGTGGAGGAGTCCGAAATCAACCCTACTCTTGTTTCCCCACACATACGGACTCTAAAAATAGCCTATACTTATGTATTTCGAAATTACATGGGCCTGGCCCAATAATAAGGTGACGCAGCACCTAAAATAGCCTCGGGACGAAATTTATGAAGTGGCATCTTGTATATTTCGTCCAAGGCTTCATGCACCCATTATGGTGGCTTCAAAGTCCTGAAATCATCACTTGTAACTCCATTCTTGTTCCCCTTGCGCATGCCATCATCTCCATGCTTGTTCTTGCTCCAATGTTCATCCTTCTCCAAGCTAGGCCCTTCATTTGTAAGCAAAACAAATGTATCCAATTTAGGCAGCATCATATTCTCATGAACATTAGAATCATTACCAAGAAACGAAAGTACCTGGTAATTTAGTTGGCGTGCACGAGCTCTAGTAATTGGTCCAGTATGTATAGCAGCAGGGGCTGTGGGTGTCACAATTGTATTGATGTCCTCATCATAGCCACTACGCAAATCAACTTTGGAGAATATTGTAGAGCCACTCAATTCATCAAGCATATCATCTAGCCTAGGAATAGGATGACGATAACGAATAGTAATATTATTAATGCCTCTACAATCAACACACATACGTGATGTACCATCCTTTTTCGGCACTAGAATAATAGGAACAGCACAAGGACTAAGGGATTCGCGTATATAACCTTTGTCGAGAAGCCCTTGTACTTGACGCATAATCTCCTTCGTCTCCTCTGGATTGGTACGGTATGGTGCACGGTTTGGCAGTGAAGCACCGGGAATTAAGTCAATCTGATGCTCAATCCCTCGAATAGGCGGTAATCCCGGTGGAACGTCTTGTGGAAAAACGTCAGCGAACTCCTGCAAAATGTTAGTGACAGCAGGAGGCAAAGAGGAAGGCACGTCCTCGAATGAAAATAATGCCTCTTTGCACACAAAAGCATAGCAAACAGATTTGCTGAAATCTAGCTCATCAATATCAGATTTGGTGGCAAATAAACATGCACTTTTCAATTTAATTTCAGAAGCAACACTAGATGGTTTATTATTAGGCTTCATTTGTTGCTCAAATTCTTTTGCCACAATCTGATTTTCACTCTTATTCTTCTCCTGTTGTGCTTTATTAGCTCTATTAATATCATCTTTCAAAATTGAATCAGGAGTCATAGGAAGCAAAGTAATATTTTTATCCTTATGAACAAGAGTATAGTGATTGTTTCTACCATGGTGAACAGAATTTTTATCAAATTGCCATGGTCTACCAAGTAATAAGGAACATGCTTGCATAGGTACCACATCACAATCAACATAATCAGCATATGTAGAGATACTAAAATGCACACGAACAGTACGTGTTACCTTAACCTTGCCGCTGTTGTTGAACCATTGGATGTAGTAAGGATGTGGATGTGGTCTTGTGGTGAGAGAAAGCTTCTCCACCATGTCCATGCTAGCCAAGTTGTTGCAGCTCCCTCCGTCTATTATGACGCGCACAGAACGTTCCTTCACAACTCCCTTGGTATGGAACAAATTGTGCCTCTGATATTGCTCAGCTTGTGTGACCTGCACACTCAAAACACGTTGAGCAACTAAACATTCATACCTGTCAGCGTCTTCAGGAGCCATGTATTGCGTCTCATGATCAGAATCATCTCCACCATGTTCTTCACGTGTAATAAGAGCCAATGTCTCCTCATCATAGTCACTAGCGGACTCATATCCACCATCCGCGGTAGCAATCATCACACGCGGAGATTTGCATTCCCTCGCATAATGACCTCCTCCCTTACAACGACGACAAATAATATCACTTGTGTGCCCTGTTGATGCCATGGAAGAAGAAGAACGCCGTGCAGGACCCGCAGGTGCGCTCTTGGAAGATAATGGTGGTTGTGCATGTTTTCTTGTATCACGGCTGGAGGTGGCACCGGATGGAGGTGCTGGTGCAGTTGAAGTAGAAGATGCACGTGGTGTCCATGATGAAGGTCGGCCTGCAGAAAAGTTAGTTCGCCCCAATGCTTGTCGATCCTGCACTTCACGTTCAGCTTTACAAGCAAGATGGAATAAACGAGTGATATTAGTATACTCCTTATAGTCTAGAATGGTCTGAATCTCTCTATCTAATCCACCCAGAAAACGTGCAAGCATAGCTTCATTCTCCTCAACAATACCACATCTAATCATGCCAGTTTGTAATTCCTGATAATATTCTTCTACAGAATTTTTCCCTTGTCTTAAACGCTGCAATTTTTGAAGCAATTCACGTTGATAATATGGTGGAACCCAACGCGTACGCATAGCAGTTTTCAAAGCAGCCCAAGTAGTTGGAATGGGATATAATCTACAATGTTCAGACCACCATACACATGCAAAACTAGTGAAAGCACAAACGGCAGCAGCAACTCGTCTCTCCTCAGGATATTGTAAACATGTAAATCGTTGTTCAGTTTCTAACTCCCAAGTAAGATATATATCAGGAACATATCTACCCTCAAATGGTGGAATATTCAATTTCAGTTTAGGAATATGGACATCATCTCGTACCTGAGGTGGTGGTGCAGGCCTACCATTACGAATATATACCTGAGGTTGACCTGCTGGTGGTGGTACAGGTGGCTGCACGTAGTGTTGATTTTGATCAACCTCATCCTCATAGTCTCCCACATAATCATCCTCCTCCGCATCAGCAGCAGGAGCCACAGAAGTATCAACAGCAGCACCAACAGTTTGGCCAAACGCAAGAGGAACACGGCTTGCTCGGCGGAGGTCTGCTTCGCGACGTGGAGGTAGTCGTTGTTGTTGTTGTTGTTGGAGAGGTGCGTTGATAGAGGCAAAGGTGTCCCGTCTTTCGATGAGATGGTGGATTTCGCTTTGGTGGAAGTCGACTTTGACGATCCGACTACGAACGTGTGAGGACGTCGCGCCTTAGCAATCGCTAAACCAACTCCGAGAGGTTATTGACCACGCCGGAGCACGATCAACCTGACCACGAGGGTCTGTTTCCTGCGAGCAAACGAAGAACAAGCAAGAAACTAAGATTGCAATCTGGATATTGCGAATATAAGATGAAAGCTTTATTGATCAAGGTGGGGTTCTGTGACGCCTTTGTCTGGTCGTTGAACACAAACGAAGTACGCGAAGTTGCAGCTATGGCGAACTTTTAATCTAAACAAAACCCAAAGTCTAAACGATGCCCTAAGGGCTGTATATATGGAGGAAGAGGGGGGAATTTCGTGGCCCTTGGTGGAGGAGTCCGAAATCAACCCTATCTCTTGTTTCCCCACACATACGGACTCTAAAAATAGCCTATACTTATGTATTTCAAAATTACATGGGCCTGGCCCAATAATAAGGTGACGCAGCACCTAAAATAGCCTCGGGACGAAATTTATGAAGTGGCATCTTGTATATTTCGTCCAAGGCTTCATGCACCCATTATGGTGGCTTCAAAGTCCTGAAATCATCACTTGTAACTCCATTCTTGTTCCCCTTGCGCCTTATTTGTTGCTCAAATTCTTTTGCCACAATCTGATTTTCACTCTTATTCGTCTCCTGTTTTGCTTTGTTAGCTCTATTAATATCATCTTTCAAAATGGAATCAGGAGTCATAGGAAGCAAAGTAATATTTTTATCCTTATGAACAAGAGTATAGTGATTGTTTCTACCATGGTGTACAGAATTTTTATCAAATTGCCATGGTCTACCAAGTAATAAGGAACATGCTTGCATAGGTACCACATCACAATCAACATAATCAGCATATGTAGAGATACTAAAATGCACACGAACAGTACGTGTTACCTTAACCTTGCCGCTGTTGTTGAACCATTGGATGTAGTAAGGATGTGGATGTGGTCTTGTGGTGAGAGAAAGCTTCTCCGCCATCTCCATGCTAGCCAAGTTGTTGCAGCTCCCTCCGTCTATTATGACGCGCACAGAACGTTCCTTCACAACTCCCTTGGTATGGAACAAATTGTGCCTCTGATTTTGCTCAGCTTGTGTGACCTGCACACTCAAAACACGTTGAGCAACTAAACATTCATACCTGTCAGCGTCTTCAGGAGCCATGTATTGCGTCTCATGATCAGAATCATCTCCACCATGTTCTTCACGTGTAATAAGAGCCAAAGTCTCCTCATCATAGTCACTAGCGGACTCATATCCACCATCCGCGGTAGCAATCATCACACGCGGAGATTTGCATTCCCTCGCATAATGACCTCCTCCCTTACAACGACGACAAATAATATCACTTGTGTGCCCTGTTGATGCCATGGAAGAAGAAGAACGTTGTGCAGGCCCCGCAGGTGCGCTCTTGGCAGATAATGGTGGTTGTGCCTGTTTTCTTGTATCACGGCTGGAGGTGGCACCGGATGGAGGTGCTGGTGCAGTTGAAGTAGAAGATGCACGTGGTGTCCATGATGAAGTTCGGCCTGCAGAAAAGTTAGTTCGCCCCAATGCTTGTCGATCCTGCACTTCACGTTCAGCTTTACAAGCAAGATGGAATAAACGAGTGATATTAGTATACTCCTTATAGTCTAGAATGGTCTGAATCTCTCTATTTAATCCACCCAGAAAACGTGCAAGCATAGCTTCATTCTCCTCAACAATACCACATCTAATCATGCCAGTTTGTAATTCCTGATAATATTCTTCTACAGAATTTTTCCCTTGTCTTAAACACTGCAATTTTTGAAGCAATTCACGTTGATAATATGGTGGAACCCAACGCGTACGCATAGCAGTTTTCAAAGCAGCCCAAGTAGTTGGAATAGGATATAATCTACAATGTTCAGACCACCATACACATGCAAAACTAGTGAAAGCACAAACAGCAGCAGCAACTCGTCTCTCCTCAGGATATTGTAGACATGTAAATCGTTGTTCAGTTTCTAACTCCCAAGTAAGATATATATCAGGAACATATCTACCCTCAAATGGTGGAATATTCAATTTCAGTTTAGGAATATGGACATCATCTCGTACCTGAGGTGGTGGTGCAGGCCTACCATTACGAATATATACCTGAGGTCGACCTGCTGGTGGTGGTACAGGTGGCTGCACGTAGTGTTGATTTTGATCAACCTCATCCTCATAATCTCCCACATAATCATCCTCCTCCGCATCAGCAGCAGGAGCCACAGAAGTATCAACAGCAGCACCAACAGTTTGGCCAAACGCAAGAGGAACACGGCTTGCTCGGCGGAGGTCTGCTTCGCGACGTGGAGGTAGTCGTTGTTGTTGTTGTTGGAGAGGTGCGTTAGGTGCAGCGGGTGGTGGTGGTGGAAGACGCGCGGGCAATTCATTAAACTTGTTATCGAGCTTTGTTTCGAACGTCTTCTCAAGGCCAGTGATCTTCTCCATGGCCTCTTCAAAATTGTTCAGCACATCTTGTACCTGTTCAGTCATCATTTGCTGAAACTTATCATGAAGCTCCTTGTTCGATAAATTCTCCCAGTCAATCTCGTCGGCTTGTGATCCTGGCATGGTTAGTAGCAATAGAAACACACAAGAATATGATCCTACAGACTACGAACAAGTGGTGGTGGTGGGTGTCACAAATCCGTCAAGCAAATCTCAAATTCTTACCAGTTCTTAGCCAGCAGCAGGCGGTGATCGGCAACCGTTGTAGTCAAAAACTCTCAAAGCTTGGATAGAGCGATTACCAGGGAGAGTCAAACGCACGACGTAGATGTATGTGGAGCTGGGAAGGCTTATAATATGGTAGCAAAAAGGGTCAGCAATAATCAATTCAGAGATGCAAAGTTGAATAAACGCTCAACGACGGTACTGTGCTGGTCCTAGGCTAGACTGTGCTAGAGACGCGAGCCTAGAACACTAACAAAATCACAGCGCGGCACGTAAACAAGGGAAAAGCACACTCTAAATTTTTTTTTCGCTCTTTTTTTTTTGCGCTCTTTTTTTTCTGCGCTGCTTTTTTTTTTGCGAAAAATCACTATAATGGCGAGTGTCTCAAAACTCTTCCTAGCTCAAACTGACAGGATGGGCACGAAATTTTTTCGACCAATTTTTTTTTTTCGACTGCCCGGACCCAAAAACTGGAAACGGGTCAAAAAAAACTTCCTAGAATGGCACCTGTCTCAAAACACTCAGAAACACCTAAAAATAGGATAGCCAGAATTTTTTTGGAAAAATGCGTTTTCGAAAATTTTTGGGCCTAAACGGAGCGTGGCTACCCGACTCTTTTTTTTTTCTTCCGAAACCTACTCTGGCAAGGAAACATGAATCGGAATCTAGATGGATCCCGAAAACAAACCTAATAAGCAAAGAACTCGGATTGGTGGTGGATATATGGTGGTGGTATATGGCAGCGGTGGTGGTAGCGGTGGTAGTATATGGATATGGATCGGTGGTGGTATATGGACACGGATTGGTGGTGGTATATGGATACGGATTCGGTGCGGTGGTGGTAGATGGCAGGGGCGATGATGATGGTGCGGCGGCGGCGTGACAACTTATGACCAGAACTCGAAACTCTAAAAGACTAGACTCTAAGACCAGCAACTAGACACGACGATGCAACCGCAAATTCAACAAAGCAAAACCCTAAAAAGATTATGCAAGGCTCAGATTGGTTCGGAATTGATGAACTAACCCTAATTTTTTTTTGTGGCTTTTTCGTGGACTATAGGTATGAAGAACAGACTCGATCTAAACTACGAAAAACTGTAAAATCTCACCGAGCAACCTGGAAATCTGATACCACTTGATAGAGGCGGAGGTGTCCCGTCTTTCGATGAGATGGTGGATTTCGCTTTGGTGGAAGTCGACTTTGACGATCCGACTACGAACGTGCGAGGACGTCGCGCCTTAGCAATCGCTAAATGATGGAGGCGGGGTGTGCCGATCTTTCAATGAGATGATAACTATCGATTTGGTGGAGACGACTTTGACGATCCGACTACAAACGTGCACGACGTTGCGCCTTAGCAATCGCTAAACCAACTCCGAGAGGTTATTGACCATGCCGGAGCACAATCAACCTGACCACGAAGGTCTATTCCTGCAAGCAATCGAAGAACAAGCAAGAATATGATAAAAGCAATCTGAATATTGCGAGTATATATGAAGTATTGATAAAGGTGGGGATCCGTAAGCGGTCTTGGTCTGGTCGTTGGACACAAACGAAGTACACGAAGTTGCAATGGCTAACTTTTAACTAAACAAATCCCAAGTAAAAGCTACTAGATGGATCTACTTATATAGGAGCAAGGGGTGGCGGCCAAGGAGGTGGGAGGACGTCCCAAGGCAGCCTAAAACTAAATCTAGGTCGTACAAGGCCAATGGGCCCAAGTGGAGGTGATGTAACACCTTTGGACTTGTAGTTTGACTCGGATTCTGCTGCAGCATCAGATTGTTTCGTCCACAACTCAACGCTCCGGACGAATTTGAAGGCGATTCCAATTGGGTTGGAAAGTGCACGAAATCTAGTTTCCAACTCCGAGAGGTTATTGACCACGCCGGAGCACGATCAACCTGACCACGAGGGTCTGTTTCCTGCGAGCAAACGAAGAACAAGCAAGAAACTAAGATTGCAATCTGGATATTGCGAATATAAGATGAAAGCTTTATTGATCAAGGTGGGGTTCTGTGACGCCTTTGTCTGGTCGTTGAACACAAACGAAGTACGCGAAGTTGCAGCTATGGCGAACTTTTAATCTAAACAAAACTCAAAAATAATGTTCCTATAACTACTAGGATGTGGTGGTAAAACGCTCACAGTAAAGCAAATATCAATGTCTTACAAGTTCTTACCATGCAGCAGGCGGTGATCGGCAACCAGCGGTGTCAAGTAACTCCGAATATTGAGTAAAGCGATTACCAGGGGAGCGTACGTATACACGGTGTAGAAATATGTGGAGCTGGGTTGGCTATATATGGTAGCAAAAGATTAGCAATAATCAATTCAAAGATGCAATGTTGAATAAACGCTCAACGACGGTACTGTGCTGGTCCTAGGCTAGACCGGACTAGAGACGCGAGCCTAGAACACTAATAAGGTCACGGCGTAGCACAACTAGCATCAATGAAGGATACTAAGTAGCTCTTGACAGCAAGATATAAGTGAAGATCACAACGGCAGTGAAGATAAAGATGAAAAACAACTGCCAAGCATGATATACAACAACTCTCTCTTCAACTTTCCTCTTGAAAAGTTTGAGACAATTTTTTGATAAATTCTTTCAAAGAATGCTACTAACTCAAGCTTTCCAATGCAAAAAGAATCACTCAATTCCGAGTTGATATGAGGAGTCAAAGAATTCTAAAACTGGCCTGAAAAATTGGAACAAGCTGTGTTCACGAACTTCGGAGGGCAAAAAGACCTATTTAGAAGCCGATTTTGAGGTGTCAAATATTGAACTAGCTTCTGCAACTATTTAGATGCGGCTCGTCGCTATCTTCAATTTGAGTACTCACGGAGCCAAAACGGACTTCGTATGAGGAAGATAAACCTGTTTTACTGAACAGTGCGCAAAACAGATTCCAATCCGAATTCAGGTACGAGATTGATTCTAGATAGATCCAATTTTTTTTCTTCTCTCTTTTTTTTCTCATGCTTTTTTTTTCTTTTTCTTCTCCCTCTTTTTCTTTTTTTCTCTTTCCTTTTTTCTCTCTTTTTTTTATCTTCTTTTTCTCCCTCTTTCCAAGACAAACTAGATAAGATGCAGATTCGATCTGGCGAAGATGTGAGTGACCTCAACTATGATTGTGACAATAAACAGTGCGTAGCACGTGGTGGAAATTGGTGGATGGGATGGTGGACAGCGGATGGAATAATGATGCAGCGGCTGCGTGACTAATGTGAACAGAACTCAAAACTCTAAAGGAACTAGACACTAAGTACAACAACTCGACACGACGATGCAACCGATAATTCAACTATGCAAGCAATGAAAAGAAAATTGCAAAGGCTCAGACTGGCTTGGACCAAGGATGAATAGATCTAACTTTTGTTTTGTGGCTTTTTCTTGGACAATAGGTAAGAAAATAAATCTAATCTAGGAAAAACTGGAAATTCTCACCGAGCAACCTGAAAACTGATACCACTTGATGGAGGCGGGGTGTCCCGATCTTTCGATGAGATGATAACTATCGATTTGGTGGAGACGACTTTGACGATCCGACTACAAACGTGCACGACGTTGCGCCTTAGCAATCGCTAAACCAACTCCGAGAGGTTATTGACCATGCCGGAGCACAATCAACCTGACCACGAAGGTCTATTCCTGCAAGCAATCGAAAAACAAGCAAGAATATGATAAAAGCAATCTGAATATTGCGAGTATATATGAAGTATTGATAAAGGTGGGGATCCGTAAGCGGTCTTGGTCTGGTCGTTGGACACAAACGAAGTACACGAAGTTGCAATGGCTAACTTTTAACTAAACAAATCCCAAGTAAAAGCTACTAGATGGATCTACTTATATAGGAGCAAGGGGTGGCGGCCAAGGAGGTGGGAGGACGTCCCAAGGCAGCCTAAAACTAAATCTAGGTCGTACAAGGCCAATGGGCCCAAGTGGAGGTGATGTAACACCTTTGGACTTGTAGTTTGACTCGGATTCTGCTGCAGCATCAGATTGTTTCGTCCACAACTCAACGCTCCGGACGAATTTGAAGGCGATTCCAATTGGGTTGGAAAGTGCACAAAATCTAGTTTTCAACAAAAAAAGAATCACCCAATTCGGAGTCGGTATGAAAAACTTGTGTGCGTTTTGAGTCAGGTATGTCTGTGCAGTCCGAATCTGAATCCAGAACGTGAGAGACTTGGACTCTATCTTCTCTTGGGCCAAAAGTGACGTGAGAGAACTTTTTGGACAGCAAATAAACATCTCTTTCTTCCTTATCTTCATATGTGGATTGTACAAATGTCCCATACACCTGCAATTAGACAAAACACAAATCTGGATAACATAAATAGATTATTGAATAGTTTGCACTAGAAATCACCTGACAAATATGCATATATGCAATATTTTTGGTCATATCCAAGGTAGTCATGTCCTCATCACTAAACCAACTCCGAGAGGTTATTGACCACGCCGGAGCACGATCAACCTGACCACGAGGGTCTGTTTCCTGCGAGCAAACGAAGAACAAGCAAGAAACTAAGATTGCAATCTAGATATTGCGAATATAAGATGAAAGCTTCATTGATCAAGGTGGGGTTCTGTGACGCCTTTGTCTGGTCGTTGAACACAAACGAAGTACGCGAAGTTGCAGCTATGCCGAACTTTTAATCTAAACAAAACCCAAAGTCTAAACGATGCCCTAAGGGCTGTATATATGGAGGAAGAGGGGGGAATTTCGTGGCCCTTGGTGGAGGGGTCCGAAATCAACCCTATCTCTTGTTTCCCCACACATACGGACTCTAAAAATAGCCTATACTTATGTATTTCGAAATTACATGGGCCTGGCCCAATAATAAGGTGACGCAGCACCTAAAATAGCCTCGGGACGAAATTTATGAAGTGGCATCTTGTATATTTCGTCCAAGGCTTCATGCACCCATTATGGTGGCTTCAAAGTCCTGAAATCATCACTTGTAACTCCGTTCTTGTTCCCCTTGCGCATGCCATCATCTCCATGCTTGTTCTTGCTCCAATGTTCATCCTTCTCCAAGCTAGGCCCTTCATTTGTAAGCAAAACAAATGTATCCAATTTAGGCAGCATCATATTCTCATGAACATTAGAATCATTACCAAGAAACGAAAGTACCTGGTAATTTAGTTGGCGTGCACGAGCTCTAGTAATTGGTCCAGTATGTATAGTAGCAGGGACTGTGGGTGTAACAATTGTATTGATGTCCTCATCAACCGTACTGTTAAGTGGGGTCCAGGAGAACCAGTCAGAATGACTGAAGTGATGCCTGTCTTCGAGTGAAGACAATGAGAGCGAATCTTGTCCAGAGCCGGACAAGTCAGCTTTGCTTGTAGCCCAAGTAAAGTTGCCATGAGAGTTTGAAATCTGACCGTTGAGACACGTGTCAGTTCCTTAGTGACCCAGGGTCATTTCGGACAAATCAGGTCGGGTTGCCAAGTGGCTATAAATAGCCCACCCCCTACAACCATAAACGGTTGGCTGCTCAGATTGAGAGTACGGCTTTTGTCGTTTGAGAGCAACCCACCTCGAAGCCTTTGAGAGAGAGAATTCCTTGCGAGGATAAAGCCCTAACCGCCCAGAGCCAGAGAACATTGGGCATCACTTAAGTCTTCTTATCTGTGATAGAGGCGGGGGTGTCCCGATCTTTTGATGAGATGATAACTATCGATTTGGTGAAGATGACTTTGACGATCCGACTACAAACGTGCACGACGTTGCGCCTTAGCAATCGCTAAACCAACTCCGAAAGGTTATTGGCCACGCTGGAGCACAATCAACCTGACCACGAAGGTCTATTCCTGCAAGCAATCGAAGAACAAGCAAGAATATGATAAAAGCAATCTGAATATTGCGAGTATATATGAAGTATTGATAAAGGTGGGGATCCGGAAGCGGTCTTGGTCTGGTCGTTGGACACAAACGAAGTACACGAAGTTGCAATGGCTAACTTTTAACTAAACAAATCCCAAAGTCTAAACGATGCCCTAAGGGCTGTATATATGGAGGAAGAGGGAGGAATTTCGTGGCCCTTGGTGGAGGGGTCCGAAATCAACCCTATCTCTTGTTTCCCCACACATACGAACTCTAAAAATAGCCTATACTTATGTATTTCGAAATTACATGGGCCTGGCCCAATAATAAGGTGACGCAGCACCTAAAATAGCCTCGGGACGAAATTTATGAAGTGGCATCTTGTATATTTCGTCCAAGGCTTCATGCACCCATTATGGTGGCTTCAAAGTCCTGAAATCATCACTTGTAACTCCGTTCTTGCTCCCCTTGCGCATGCCATCATCTCCATGCTTGTTCTTGCTCCAATGTTCATCCTTCTCCAAGCTAGGCCCTTCATTTGTAAGCAAAACAAATGTATCCAAGTTAGGCAGCATCATATTCTCATGAACATTAGAATCATTACCAAGAAACGAAAGTACCTGGTAATTTAGTTGGCGTGCACGAGCTCTAGTAATTGGTCCAGTATGTATAGCAGCAGGGGCTGTGGGTGTAACAATTGTATTGATGTCCTCATCAATCTGTGTGATCTGAAGACTTATTACACTTGAGGACTGTGCATCCCCAGACGGTTAGGCGTCGCGTTCAGAGCATCCAAGAGACATTGTGGATTGCCAGTGAACGAAGTCTGTGAAGGTTTGGGAGTCTACCTTGAAGACTTACCAGAGTGATTGGGCGAGGACTATGTGACCTTAGCTCAAGGAGAATACAGTGAGGACTTGGTGTCCTGAGCTGCGTGTTCAGGACTGGGTGTCCGGGACTGTGTGTCCTAAGGTTTAAATACCTAGCCGCTCCAACCAGACGTACAGTTGTCACAGCAACTGGAATTGGTCCAACACATCATTGTCTTCAACGAGTCACTGGTTTCATCTTCACTTCCTTTTACTTACTGATCACTCATTGTGAAGTCATTGTGTGTCTGTTCTATCTTTTGTCTTCACAATGTGAGTGTATGATCTGTTTGGCTTCATAGTATCTTCCTACCTGATCCTAATTACACTACAGCTATTTGTCACTGTGCTTTCACTCTGTTGATACTTGACCATGGCTTGCCTAGTGTAGTCTAACTTCCGCTGCATAGTAATTGGCATATCTCTACTGTTTGTCTTCATAACTTCCACGTTTTGAAGACTTTCATAAAAATCGCCTATTCACCCCCCTCTAGTCGATATAACGCACTTTCAATTGGTATCAGAGCAAGGTGCTCCCTTGTTCTGTGTGATTCGGTTTAACCACCTGGAGTTTTAGCTATGTCGACTGCATGGATAATTAAAGTCTCCGCTGCGTGCCCCGTCTTCGATGGAACTGAATATCCTTACTGGAAGAATAAGATGCGTATGCATCTTGAAGCCATTGACGTTGACCTATGGTATGTCGTCGAGAACGGCGTTCCCAAGGCTGGAGAAGGTGTCACTGCTGCTGATGTCAAGAAATTCGTTCAACTGGACTCTACTGCCAAGAACATCATCTGTGGTCATCTGACCAAAGGACAGTATGGCCGTGTGAGTGCTTTGAAGACATCCAAGCTGGTCTGGGACTGGCTCTCCAAGGTCAATGAAGGCATCTCAACCCACAGAGATCAAATAATCAGTGTCCTGCGCAATCTCTTCAACCGCTTCAAGCGAAATGACAATGAGAACGTCCAGCACACATTTGACCGACTCACTAACATCACAAATGAGCTTCAAGCCCTCGGCGCCACTGAGATTACCAAGCACGAAGTCGTCAAGACACTGCTGAGATCACTTGATAGTTCGTTTGACATCCTAGCCCTGATGATCCAAGAACGTCCTGATTTCAAGACACTCGATCCGTCTGACATACTTGAGAGGCTCAATACACATGAGTTTCAGCTTTCGGAGAAAAGAGACATCTACGGTCCAAATTATGGGCGAACTCGTGCCTTGAAGGCAAAAGTTGTCTCCTCATCTGAAGAAGAATCTGATAGCAGTTCTGATGATCCTGAAGACATTGGAAGGGAACTTGCTATGCTTGTCAAGAAGTTCCAAAAATTCACGAAGAAGAAAGGTTTCAGAAAGTCTTCCCGATCAAGTTCAAGGAATGATGAAGCTCCTGCTCATGACTACAAGAGGAAAACATGTCACAAGTGCAAGAAACTTGGCCACTTCATCTCTGAGTGTCCACAGTGGGACAATGAGAACAAAAAGAAGAAGAAGAGCAAGGAATATGACTCTGACGACAAGAAGAAGAAGAAATACTCAAAGTCTTCTTCCAAGTCTTCCTCAAAGTCTTCATCACACAAGAAGAGCTCATCTGGCAAGGCACGTGCGTGTTTTGGCAAGGAAATGGATTCAGAGGAGGAGTCCGCTTCTGAGGAGGCAGAGGTGGAGTCTGAGGAGGAGTCTGATTCTGGCATTGCAAGTCTGGCTACAGCATACGTCGCCAAGTCCATCTTCAACACTGAAGACAATGACTTCATCACCGACACCGATGCAAATGACAAGGACTACTCCACTCCTACCTACTGCTTCATGGCACGCGGTGCCAAGGTAAACAAACGCACTACTCACTATCAAACATCTAGTGACGATGACTCTGATTGTGATTCAAAACCCAGTTACAAAACACTTGCTAAAATTGCAACTGAACAACAGAAAGCCATGGAACATATTCAAAAACTGTTAGACAGAAGCGATGATCTGTTGGGTGCTGAAATGACTTGATCTAAATCCTTAATTGAAGACATAAAAAATCTTCACGTTAAGTATCAGGAACTTGAAGATCGTCATGATACTCTCTCAACAACTCATGAAAAGCTTTCCTATGATTATCTTCAAAGGAAGCAAGAACTTGAGAAATTGAGAGCGGCTCATGAAGATCTTCAAAAGGAAAACGAGTCACTTCACGCGGAACAGATCAGTTCCGCTCAGGAAGGATTTGAACCACCATGTCTTAAATGCATTGAGCGTGATAATGCTACTTCTGTTGCTGAATGTTCCACTGCTACTGCTGTTGCAATATCTTCAACTATTGATGTGTAACTAACCCCTCTGCTGAGGATACCACTGCTATTGCTGATGAGAATGCTAGGTTGAAGACATTGCTTGAAACAGGGATGTACAAAAGTCTAAAAGGACATCAGACATTATGATGAGGACATGACTGCCTTGGATACGACCAAAAATATTGCATACATGCATATTTGTCAGGTGATTTCCAATGCAAACTATTCAATAATCTATTTATGTTATCCAGAACAAAAATACTTCACACACTTTTGTGTTTTGTCTAATTGCAGGTGTATGGAACATTTGTACAATCCACATATGAAGACAAGGGAAAAGGAGAAGTTTAGGTTGTGTTCAAAAAGTCCTCTCACGTCACTTTTGGGCCAAGAGAAGATAGAGTCCAAGTCTCTCACGTTCTGGATTCAGATTCGGACTGCACAGACATACCTAACTCAAAACGCCAACAACTTTTTCATACGGACTCCGAATTGGGTGATTCTTTTTTTGTTGGAAACTAGATTTCGTTCTCTTTCCAACCCAATTGGATTCACCTTCAAATTCATCCGGAGCGTTGAGTTACGAACGAAAGAATCTGACGTTGCAGCAGAATCCGAGTCAAACTACAAGCCCAAAGGTGTTGCATCACCTCCACTTGGGCCCATGAGCCTTGTACGACCTAGGGTTAGTTTTAGGCTACCTTGGGACGTCCTCCCACCTCCTTGGCCGCCACCCCTTGCTCCTATATAAGTAGATCCATCTAGTAGCTTTTTCCTTGGGTTTTGTTTAGATTAAAAGTTCGCCATAGCTGCAACTTCACGTACTTCGTTTGTGTCCAACGACCAGACCAAGACGTCACAGAACCCCACCTTGATCAATAAAGCTTTCATCTTATATTCGCAATATCCAGATTGCAATCTCAGTTTCTTGCTTGTTCTTCGTTTGCTCGCAGGAAACAAACCCTCGTGGTCAGGTTGATCGTGCTCCGGCGTGGTCAATAACCCTAGGAAGTTGGTTTAGCGATTGCTAAGGCGCGACGTCTCGCACGTTCGTAGTCGGATCGTCAAGGTCGACTCCCACAGAAAACGAAAGCCACCATCTCATCAAAACATCGGGACACCTTAGCCTCCTATCAAGTGGTATCAGTTTTCAGGTTGCTCGGTGAGAATTTCCAGTTTTCCTAGATTAGATTTATTTTCTTACCTATTGTCCAAGAAAAAGCCACAAAAAGGAGTTAGATCTATTCATCCTTGGTCCAAGCCAGTCTGAGCCTTTGCAAGTTTCTTTTCATTGCTTGTATAGTTAAATTATCGGTTGCATCGTCGTGTCGAGTTGCTGGTCTTAGTGTCTAGTTCGTTTAGAGTTTCGAGTTCTGTTCACATTAGTCACGCCACCGCTGCATCATTATCTCTTCCGCTGTCCACCACCCATCCATCAATTTCCACCACGTGCTACCCACCATTCATTGCCATAATAATAGTTGAGATCGTTCACATCTTCACTTGATCCAATCTGCATCTTATCTAGTTTGTTTTGGAAAGAGGGTGAAAAAAAGAGAGAAAAAAAACGAGAGAAAAAGAAGAGAAAAAAAAAGTCAGAGAAAAAAAGGAGAGAAAGAAAAAAAAATGCGAGGAAAAAAAAGAGAAAAAAAACAAAATTCAGATCTTTTTAGACTCAATCTCGTAGTTGAATTCGGATTGGAATCTGTTTTGTGCACTGTTCAGTAAAACAGCTTGGCTGTTGTTTCACATCATTATCTTTACTGCCGTTGTGATCTTCACTTATATCTTGCTGTCCAGAGCTACTTAGTATCCTTCATTGATGCTAGTTGTGCTACGACGTGACCTCATTAGTGTTCTAGGCTCGCGTCTCTAGTTCAGTCTAGCCTAGGACCAGCACAGTACCGTCGTTGAGCGTTTATTCAACATTGCATCTCTGGATTGATTATTGCTAATCTTTTGCTACCATATATAGCCAACCCAGCTCCACATATTTCTACATCGTGTATATGCATGTTCCCCTGGCAATCGCTTTACACAATCTTCGGAGTTATTTGACACCGCTAGTTGCCTCTCACCACCTGCTGCATGGTAAGAACTTGTAAGATATTGATATTTGCTTTACTGTGAGCACTTTACAACCACATCCTAGTAGTTCATAGGAACATTATTCTCGAATTTTGGTTCTTGTGTCTACTAATCATGACAGGTTCCAGAGATAGAAGTTCTTGGACGACGGACACATCTTCACCATCACGAGAGTTGGGACAACACACACAAGCATATGGTCAGGTTATCTCTTTACCATCATTTGAGGGTAGATTTAATCCTGCTATTTATCTAGCTTGGGAGCTTGAAGTAGAACAAGTTTTTAGTCACCATGATTTTTCTGAACTTGAGAGAGTACGAGCTACCATTAGAGCATTTACTGGTTTTGCTTCTGTTTGGTGGAGTGTACATTGTAAGAAAAACATTGATAACCAACCCACAACTTGGAAAGTTTTGAAAGCTGTAATGAGACAACAATTTTTCCTCCTTACTATCGTCGTGAATTGCGTTGCAAATTGGAGCAATTAAAACAAGGCAGTAACAATGTTCATGCTTACTACCAAGAGTTCAAATCTTATATGCATCATTGTGACATAGAAGAATCTGAGGATAATACAATGAATAGATTTTTTGGTGGTTTGAACCATGATATTCAGGCAAGATTTCGGTATATTCCTCGTTGCATTACTGGTATGTATGTCCGTGCTTGTACCTTTGAGAGACAGATATAGGAGGATGCATTGGGTGACTACAACAACTACTATTCCAGTTCATGCTCACCATCGCCGGTTGGTTACTCCACTATTGCACCTACTAGAGCAGCCCCACCTCGGATTGTGAGCGCAATATCATCTCAAGAGTATGGTACATTGTCAACGTCCGTACCTACATCAGCTACATCTCTGCGAGGTAACAGTAAAGGTATTGATGATATAACTTCACATGAGAATGAAGCATGCCTAGTTAACTTGAATGCATCATGTGTTGAGTTACCTGTTGATTTGAGCACACCACCTATTTTAGAGACTCTTGTTACTGTCATGAATGCGTCATGTGATCAAACAACTGAAATATCAACAATTTTGAGTGCATCCATTGGATTAACTGTTGATGCAAAAGAACCAATGTTTAATCATTTTGATATGACCTCTAATCTTGATGATGATTCTGTGTCCAATGACTTATTGCATGTTTGCTTATTTAAGCATGTTGTAGCATGTAAATTTGATGCAAGTAAGGTTTATTCATCGAAGTTAGGATGGTTTAATGATGAACATTGCCAATCTTTTGAAGAGAATAAGAGCTTCACTTATATGTGCAAACTGAGTTCCAATATTTTCATGCCTTCTAATTCCTGTGATAATTTTTTGGCTTTAGATTTTATGAACAATGAAAGTTACTCATGTTGATGAGGACATCAATACCATTGTTACACCCACAGCCCCTACTGCTACATATACGGGACCAATTACTAGAGCTCGCGCACGCCAATTAAATTATCAGGTACTTTCGTTTCTTGGTAATGATTCTAATGTTCATGAGAATATGATGCTGCCTAAATTGGATACATTTGTTTTGCTTACAAATGAAGGGCCTAGCTTGGAGAAGGATGAACATTGGAGCAAGAACAAGCATGGAGATGATGCCATGCGCAAGGGGAACAAGAACGGAGTTACAAGTGATGATTTCAGGACTTTGAAGCCACCATAATGGGTGCATGAAGCCTTGGACGAAATATACAAGATGCCACTTCATAAATTTCGTCCCGAGGCTATTATAGGTGCTGCATCACCTTTTTATTGGGCCAGGCCCATGTAATTTCGAAATACATAGGTATAGGCTATTTTTAGAGTCCGTATGTGTGGGGAAACAAGAGATAGGGTTGATTTCGGACCCCTCCACCAAGGGCCACGAAATTCCCCTCTCTTCCTCCATATATACAGCCCTTAGGGCACCGTTTAGACTTTGGGTTTTGTTTAGATTAAAAGTTCGCCATAGCTGCAACTTCGCGTACTTCGTTTGTGTTCAACGACCAGACAAAGGCGTCACCGAACCCCACCTTCATCAATAAAGCTTTCATCTTATATTCGCAATATCCAGATTGCAATCTTAGTTTCTTGCTTGTTCTTCGTTTGCTCGCAGGAAACAGACCCTCGTGGTCAGGTTGATCGTGCTCCGGCGTGGTCAATAACCTCTCGGAGTTGGTTTAGCGATTGCTAAGGCGCGACGTCCTCGCACGTTCGTAGTCGGATCGTCAAAGTCGACTTCCACCAAAGTGATATCCATCATCTCATCGAAAGACGGGACACCTTTGCCTCTATCACATGTATACATGTGACATATGTGCAAAAATCAAGGGAAGTTAAAATGGATGACATATACATATACAACATGTACACCTTGTCTCTTTTGTTAGCCACATTTCAGATTAAGCAATGCCGAGGACGGCTTTATTTTCAAAAATGGGAGGATGATGAGGACATGACTACCTTGGATACGACCAAAAATATTGCATACATGCATATTTGTCAGGTGATTTCCAATGCAAACTATTCAATAATCTATTTATGTTATCCAGAACAAAAATACTTCACACACTTTTGTGTTTTGTCTAATTGCAGGTGTATGGGACATTTGTACAATCCACATATGAAGACAAGGGAAAAGGAGAAGTTTAGGTTGTGTTCAAAAAGTCCTCTCACGTCACTTTTGGGCCAAGAGAAGATAGAGTCCAAGTCTCTCACGTTCTGGATTCAGATTCGGACTGCACAGACATACCTGACTCAAAACGCCAACAACTTTTTCATACGGACTCCGAATTGGGTGATTCTTTTTTGTTGGAAACTAGATTTCGTTCTCTTTCCAACCCAATTGGATTCACCTTCAAATTCATCCGGAGCGTTGAGTTACGAACGAACCAATCTGACGTTGCAGCAGAATCCGAGTCAAACTACAAGCCCAAAGGTGTTGCATCACCTCCACTTGGGCCCATGAGCCTTATACGACCTAGGGTTAGTTTTAGGCTACCTTGGGACGTCCTCCCACCTCCTTGGCCGCCACCCCTTGCTCCTATATAAGTAGATCCATCTAGTAGCTTTTTCCTTGGGTTTTGTTTAGATTAAAAGTTCGCCATAGCTGCAACTTCGCGTACTTTGTTTGTGTCCAACGACCAGACCAAGACGTCACAGAACCCCAGTTTGATCAATAAAGCTTTCATCTTATATTCGAAACCCTAGGAAAGAGGGTGTTGGGTTCGTAAGGAAAATAAATGCAGATGGCTCTTACTGGAAACCTGGGCAGTACCCCAAAACCAAGTGGGTTGCTGCAAAGGAACCTTCAGCAGATCCATCCAATTTATCTGGCTTCACTTGTGCTAACCCCATTATCATTGATGAATCCTTTGATGCAAACTGATGAGGACATCAATACCATTGTTACACCCATAGCCCCTACTGCTACATATACGGGACCAATTACTAGAGCTCGCGCACGCCAATTAAATTATCAGGTACTTTCGTTTCTTGGTAATGATTCTAATGTTCATGAGAATATGATGCTGCCTAAATTGGATACATTTGTTTTGCTTACAAATGAAGGGCCTAGCTTGGAGAAGGATGAACAGTGGAGCAAGAACAAGCATGGAGATGATGGCATGCGCAAGGGGAACAAGAACGGAGTTACAAGTGATGATTTCAGGACTTCGAAGCCACCATAATGGGTGCATGAAGCCTTGGACGAAATATACAAGATGCCACTTCATGAATTTCGTCCCGAGGCTATTATAGGTGCTGGCCAGGCCCATGTAATTTCGAAATACATAAGTATAGGCTATTTTTAGAGTCCGTATGTGTGGGGAAACAAGAGATAGGGTTGATTTCGGACCCCTCCACCAAGGGCCACGAAATTCCCCCTCTCTTCCTCCATCTATACAGCCCTTAGGGCACCGTTTAGACTTTGGGGTTTTGTTTAGATTAAAAGTTCGCCATAGCTGCAACTTCGCGTACTTCGTTTGTGTTCAACGACCAGACAAAGACGTCACAGAACCCCACCTTGATCAATGAAGCTTTCATCTTATATTCGCAATATCTAGATTGCAATCTTAGTTTCTTGCTTGTTCTTCGTTTGCTCGCAGGAAACAGACCCTCGTGGTCAGGTTGATCGTGCTCCGGCGTGGTCAATAACCTCTCGGAGTTGGTTTAGCGATTGCTAAGGCGCGACGTCCTCGCACGTTCGTAGTCGGATCGTCAAAGTCGACTTCCACCAAAGCGATATCCATCATCTCATCGAAAGACGGGACACCTTTGCCTCTATCAAGTGGTATCAGATTTCCAGGTTGCTCGGTGAGATTTTACAGTTTTTCGTAGTTTAGATCGAGTCTGTTCTTCATACCTACAGTCCACGAAAAAGCCACACAAAAAAAATTAGGGTTAGTTCATCATATCCGAACCAATCTGAGCCTTTGCATAATCTTTTTAGGGTTTTGCTTTGTTGAATTTGCGGTTGCATCGTCGGTCTAGTTGCTGGTCTTAGAGTCTAGTCTTTGAGAGTTTCGAGGTTTGGTCATAAGTTGTCACGCCGCCGCCGCACCGTCATCATCGCCCCTGCCATCTACCACCACCGCACCGAATCCGTATCCATATACCACCACCAATCCGTGTCCATATACCACCACCGATCCATATCCATATACTACCACCGCTACCACCACCGCTGCCATATACCACCACCATATATCCACCATCAATCCGAGTTCCTTGCATATTAGGTTTGTTTTCGAGATCCATCTAGTTTCCGATTCGTGTTTCCTTGCCGGAGTAGGTTTCGGAAAAAAAAGGGAGTCCGGAAACCACGCTCCGTTTAGGCCCAAAAATTTTCGAAAACGCATTTTTTGAAAAAATTTCTGGCTATCCTATTTTTGGGTGTTTCTGAGTGTTTTGAGACAGGTGCCATTATAGGAAGTTTTTTTTGACCCGTTTCCAGTTTTTGGGTCCGGGCAGTCGAAAAAAAAATTGGTCGAAAAAATTTCGTGCCCATCCTGTCAGTTTGACCTGGGTAGAGTTTTGAGACACTCGCCATTATAGTGATTTTTCGCAAAAAAAAGCAGCGCAAAAAAAGCAGCGCAAAAAAAAGAGCGAAAAAAAATCCAGAGTGTGCTTTTCCCTTGTTTACGTGCCGCACCGTGATTTTGTTGGTGTTCTAGGCTCGCGTCTCTAGCATAGTCTAGCCTAGGACCAGCACTGATGAGGACATCAATACAATTGTTACACCCACAGCCCCTGCTGCTATACATACTGGACCAATTACTAGAGCTCGTGCACGCCAACTAAATTACCAGGTACTTTCGTTTCTTGGTAATGATTCTAATGTTCATGAGAATATGATGCTGCCTAAATTGGATACATTTGTTTTGCTTACAGATGAAGGGCCTAGCTTTGAGAAGGATGAACATTGGAGCAAGAACAAGCATGGAGATGATGGCATGCGCAAGGGGAACAAGAACGGAGTTACAAGTGATGATTTCAGGACTTTGAAGCCACCATAATGGGTGCATGAAGCCTTGGACGAAATATACAAGATGCCACTTCATAAATTTCGTCCCGAGGCTATTTTAGGTGCTGCGTCACTTTATTATTGGGCCAGGCCCATGTAATTTCGAAATACATAAGTATAGGCTATTTTTAGAGTTCGTATGTGTGGGGAAACAAGAGATAGGGTTGATTTCGGACCCCTCCACCAAGGGCCACGAAATTCCCCCCCTCTTCCTCCATATATACAGCCCTTAGGGCATCGTTTAGACTTTGGGGTTTTGTTTAGATTAAAAGTTCGCCATAGCTGCAACTTCGCGTACTTCGTTTGTGTTCAACGACCAGACAAAGGCGTCACAGAACCCCACCTTGATCAATAAAGCTTTCATCTTATATTCGCAATATCCAGATTGCAATCTTAGTTTCTTGCTTGTTCTTCGTTTGCTCGCAGGAAAGAGACCCTCGTGGTCAGGTTGATCGTGCTCCGGCGTGGTCAATAACCTCTCGGAGTTGGTTTAGCGATTGCTAAGGCGCGACGTCCTCGCACGTTCGTAGTCGGATCGTCAAAGTCGACTTCCACCAAAGCGAAATCCACCATCTCATCGAAAGACGGGACACCTTTGCCTCTATCAAGTGGTATCAGATTTCCAGGTTGCTCGGTGAGATTTTACAGTTTTTTAGTAGTTTAGATCGAGTCTGCTCTTCATACCTATAGTGCACGAAAAAGCCACAAAAAAAAAATTTAGGGTTAGTTCATCATATCCGAACCAATCTGAGCCTTGCATAATCTTTTTAGGGTTTTGCTTTGTTGAATTTGCGGTTGCATCGTCGTGTCTAGTTGCTGGTCTTAGAGTCTAGTCTTTTAGAGTTTCGAGTTCTGGTCATAAGTTGTCACGCCGCCGCCGCACCATCATCATCGCCCCTGCCATCTACCACCACCGCACCGAATCCGTATCCATATACCACCACCAATCCGTGTCCATATACCACCACCGATCCATATCCATATACTACCACCGCTACCACCACCGCTGCCATATACCACCACCATATATCCACCATCAATCCGAGTTCCTTGCATATTAGGTTTGTTTTCGAGATCCATCTAGTTTCCGATTCGTGTTTCCTTGCCGGAGTAGGTTTCGGAAAAAAAAAGAGAGTCCGGAAACCACGCTCCGTTTAGGCCCAAAAATTTTCGAAAACGCATTTTTTGAAAAAATTTCTGGCTATCCTATTTTTGGGTGTTTCTGAGTGTTTTGAGACAGGTGCCATTATAGGAAGTTTTTTTTGACCCGTTTCCAGTTTTTGGGTCCGGGCAGTCGAAAAAAAAATTGGTCGAAAAAATTTCGTGCCCATCCTGTCAGTTTGACCTGGGTAGAGTTTTGAGACACTCGCCATTATAGTGATTTTCGCAAAAAAAAGCAGCGCAAAAAAAAGCAGCGCAAAAAAAAGAGCGAAAAAAAATCCAAAGTGTGCTTTTCCCTTGTTTACGTGCCGCACCGTGATTTTGTTGGTGTTCTAGGCTCGCGTCTCTAGCACAGTCTAGCCTAGGACCAGCACTGATGAGGACATCAATACAATTGTTACACCCACAGCCCCTGCTGCTATACATACTGGACCAATTACTAGAGCTCGTGCACGCCAACTAAATTACCAGGTACTTTCGTTTCTTGGTAATGATTCTAATGTTCATGAGAATATGATGCTGCCTAAATTGGATACATTTGTTTTGCTTACAAATGAAGGGCCTAGCTTGGAGAAGGATGAACATTGGAGCAAGAACAAGCATGGAGATGATGGCATGCGCAAGGGGAACAAGAACGGAGTTACAAGTGATGATTTCAGGACTTTGAAGCCACCATAATGGGTGCATGAAGCCTTGGACGAAATATACAAGATGCCAGTTCATAAATTTCGTCCCGAGGCTATTTTAGGTGCTGCGTCACCTTATTATTGGGCCAGGCCCATGTAATTTCGAAATACATAAGTATAGGCTATTTTTAGAGTTCGTATGTGTGGGGAAACAAGAGATAGGGTTGATTTCGGACCCCTCCACCAAGGGCCACGAAATTCCCCCCCTCTTCCTCCATATATACAGCCCTTAGGGCATCGTTTAGACTTTGGGGTTTTGTTTAGATTAAAAGTTCGCCATAGCTGCAACTTCGCGTACTTCATTTGTGTTCAAGACCAGACAAAGGCGTCACAGAACCCCACCTTGATCAATAAAGCTTTCATCTTATATTCGCAATATCCAGATTGCAATCTTAGTTTCTTGCTTGTTCTTCGTTTGCTCGCAGGAAACAGACCCTCGTGGTCAGGTTGATCGTGCTCCGGCGTGGTCAATAACCTCTCGGAGTTGGTTTAGCGATTGCTAAGGCGCGACGTCCTCGCACGTTCGTAGTCGGATCGTCAAAGTCGACTTCCACCAAAGCGAAATCCACCATCTCATCGAAAGACGGGACACCTTTGCCTCTATCAAGTGGTATCAGATTTCCAGGTTGCTCGGTGAGATTTTACAGTTTTTTAGTAGTTTAGATCGAGTCTGCTCTTCATACCTATAGTCCACGAAAAAGCCACAAAAAAAAATTAGGGTTAGTTCATCATATCCGAACCAATCTGAGCCTTGCATAATCTTTTTAGGGTTTTGCTTTGTTGAATTTGCGGTTGCATCGTCGTGTCTAGTTGCTGGTCTTAGAGTCTAGTCTTTTAGAGTTTCGAGTTCTGGTCATAAGTTGTCACGCCGCCGCCGCACCATCATCATCGCCCCTGCCATCTACCACCACCGCACCGAATCCGTATCCATATACCACCACCAATCCGTGTCCATATACCACCACCGATCCATATCCATATACTACCACCGCTACCACCACCGCTGCCATATACCACCACCATATATCCACCATCAATCCGAGTTCCTTGCATATTAGGTTTGTTTTCGAGATCCATCTAGTTTCCGATTCGTGTTTCCTTGCCGGAGTAGGTTTCGGAAAAAAAAGAGAGTCCGGAAACCACGCTCCGTTTAGGCCCCAAAATTTTCGAAAACGCATTTTTTGAAAAAATTTCTGGCTATCCTATTTTTGGGTGTTTCTGAGTGTTTTGAGACAGGTGCCATTATAGGAAGTTTTTTTTGACCCGTTTCCAGTTTTTGGGTCCGGGCAGTCGAAAAAATAATTGGTCGAAAAAATTTCGTGCCCATCCTGTCAGTTTGACCTGGGTAGAGTTTTGAGACACTCGCCATTATAGTGATTTTTCGCAAAAAAAAGCAGCGCAAAAAAAAGCAGCGCAAAAAAAGAGCGAAAAAAATCCAGAGTGTGCTTTTCCCTTGTTTACGTGCCGCACCATGATTTTGTTGGTGTTCTAGGCTCGCGTCTCTAGCACAGTCTAGCCTAGGACCAGCACTGATGAGGACATCAATACAATTGTTACACCCACAGCCCCTGCTGCTATACATACTGGACCAATTACTAGAGCTCGTGCACGCCAACTAAATTACCAGGTACTTTCGTTTCTTGGTAATGATTCTAATGTTCATGAGAATATGATGCTGCCTAAATTGGATACATTTGTTTTGCTTACAAATGAAGGGCCTAGCTTTGAGAAGGATGAACATTGGAGCAAGAACAAGCATGGAGATGATGGCATGCGCAAGGGGAACAAGAACGGAGTTACAAGTGATGATTTCAGGACTTTGAAGCCACCATAATGGGTGCATGAAGCCTTGGACGAAATATACAAGATGCCACTTCATAAATTTCGTCCCGAGGCTATTTTAGGTGCTGCGTCACCTTATTATTGGGCCAGGCCCATGTAATTTCGAAATACATAAGTATAGGCTATTTTTAGAGTCCGTATGTGTGGTGAAACAAGAGATAGGGTTGATTTCGGACCCCTCCACCAAGGGCCACGAAATTCCCCCCTCTTCCTCCATATATACAGCCCTTAGGGCATCGTTTAGACTTTGGGTTTTGTTTAGATTAAAAGTTCGCCATAGCTGCAACTTCGCGTACTTCGTTTGTGTTCAACGACCAGACAAAGGCGTCACAGAACCCCACCTTGATCATTAAAGCTTTCATCTTATATTCGCAATATCCAGATTGCAATCTTAGTTTCTTGCTTGTTCTTCGTTTGCTCGCAGGAAACAGACCCTCGTGGTCAGGTTGATCGTGCTCCGGCGTGGTCAATAACCTCTCGGAGTTGGTTTAGCGATTGCTAAGGCGCGACGTCCTCGCACGTTCGTAGTCGGATCGTCAAAGTCGACTTCCACCAAAGCGATATCCATCATCTCATCGAAAGATCGGGACCCTCGCCTCTATCAGTGGCCCTTGGTGGAGGGGTCCGAAATCAACCCTATCTCTTGTTTCCCCACACATACGGACTCTAAAAATAGCCTATACTTATGTATTTCGAAATTACATGGGCCTGGCCCAATAATAAGGTGACGCAGCACCTAAAATAGCCTCGGGACGAAATTTATGAAGTGGCATCTTGTATATTTCGTCCAAGGCTTCATGCACCCATTATGGTGGCTTCAAAGTCCTGAAATCATCACTTGTAACTCCGTTCTTGTTCCCCTTGCGCATGCCATCATCTCCATGCTTGTTCTTGCTCCAATGTTCATCCTTCTCAAAGCTAGGCCCTTCATTTGTAAGCAAAACAAATGTATCCAATTTAGGCAGCATCATATTCTCATGAACATTAGAATCATTACCAAGAAACGAAAGTACCTGGTAATTTAGTTGGCGTGCACGAGCTCTAGTAATTGGTCCAGTATGTATAGCAGCAGGGGCTGTGGGTGTAACAATTGTATTGATGTCCTCATCAGTGCTGGTCCTAGGCTAGACTGTGCTAGAGACGCGAGCCTAGAACACCAACAAAATCATGGTGCGGCACGTAAACAAGGGAAAAGCACACTCTGGATTTTTTTCGCTCTTTTTTTGCGCTGCTTTTTTTTGCGCTGCTTTTTTTTGCGAAAAATCACTATAATGGCGAGTGTCTCAAAACTCTACCCAGGTCAAACTGACAGGATGGGCACGAAATTTTTTCGACCAATTATTTTTTCGACTGCCCGGACCCAAAAACTGGAAACGGGTCAAAAAAAACTTCCTATAATGGCACCTGTCTCAAAACACTCAGAAACACCCAAAAATAGGATAGCCAGAAATTTTTTCAAAAAATGCGTTTTCGAAAATTTTGGGGCCTAAACGGAGCGTGGTTTCCGGACTCTCTTTTTTTTCCGAAACCTACTCCGGCAAGGAAACACGAATCGGAAACTAGATGGATCTCGAAAACAAACCTAATATGCAAGGAACTCGGATTGATGGTGGATATATGGTGGTGGTATATGGCAGCGGTGGTGGTAGCGGTGGTAGTATATGGATATGGATCGGTGGTGGTATATGGACACGGATTGGTGGTGGTATATGGATACGGATTCGGTGCGGTGGTGGTAGATGGCAGGGGCGATGATGATGGTGCGGCGGCGGCGTGACAACTTATGACCAGAACTCGAAACTCTAAAAGACTAGACTCTAAGACCAGCAACTAGACACGACGATGCAACCGCAAATTCAACAAAGCAAAACCCTAAAAAGATTATGCAAGGCTCAGATTGGTTCGGATATGATGAACTAACCCTAATTTTTTTTTGTGGCTTTTTCGTGGACTATAGGTATGAAGACAGACTCGATCTAAACTACGAAAAACTGTAAAATCTCACCGAGCAACCTGGAAATCTGATACCACTTGATAGAGGCAAAGGTGTCCCGTCTTTCGATGAGATGGTGGATTTCGCTTTGGTGGAAGTCGACTTTGACGATCCGACTACGAACGTGTGAGGACGTCGCGCCTTAGTGATGAGGACATCAATACAATTGTTACACCCACAACCCCTGCTGCTATACATACTGGACCAATTACTAGAGCTCGTGCACGCCAACTAAATTACCAGGTACTTTCGTTTCTTGGTAATGATTCTAATGTTCATGAGAATATGATGCTGCCTAAATTGGATACATTTGTTTTGCTTACAAATGAAGGGCCTAGCTTGGAGAAGGATGAACATTGGAGCAAGAACAAGCATGGAGATGATGGCATGCGCAAGGGAAACAAGAACGGAGTTACAAGTGATGATTTCAGGACTTTGAAGCCACCATAATGGGTGCATGAAGCCTTGGACGAAATATACAAGATGCCACTTCATAAATTTCGTCCCGAGGCTATTTTAGGTGCTGCGTCACCTTATTATTGGGCCAGGCCCATGTAATTTCGAAATACATAAGTATAGGCTATTTTTAGAGTCCGTATGTGTGGGGAAACAAGAGATAGGGTTGATTTCGGACTCCTCCACCAAGGGCCACGAAATTCCCCCCTCTTCCTCCATAAATACAGCGCTTAGGGCATCGTTTAGACTTTGGGTTTTGTTTAGATTAAAAGTTCGCCATAGCTGCAACTTCGCGTACTTCGTTTGTGTTCAACGACCAGACAAAGGCGTCACAGAACCCCACCTTGATCAATAAAGCTTTCATCTTATATTCGCAATATCCAGATTGCAATCTTAGTTTCTTGCTTGTTCTTCGTTTGCTTGCAGGAAACAGACCCTCGTGGTCAGGTTGATCGTGCTCCGGCGTGGTCAATAACCTCTCGGAGTTGGTTTAGCGATTGCTAAGGCGCGACGTCCTCGCACGTTCGTAGTCGGATCGTCAAAGTCGACTTCCACCAAAGCGAAATCCACCATCTCATCGAAAGACGGGACACCTTTGCCTCTATCAAGTGGTATCAGATTTCCAGGTTGCTCGGTGAGATTTTACAGTTTTTTAGTAGTTTAGATCGAGTCTGCTCTTCATACCTATAGTCCACGAAAAAGCCACACAAAAAAAATTTAGGGTTAGTTCATCATATCCGAACCAATCTGAGCCTTGCATAATCTTTTTAGGGTTTTGCTTTGTTGAATTTGCGGTTGCATCGTCGTGTCTAGTTGCTGGTCTTAGAGTCTAGTCTTTTAGAGTTTCGAGTTCTGGTCATAAGTTGTCACGCCGCCGCCACACCATCATCATCGCCCCTGCCATCTACCACCACCGCACCGAATCCGTATCCATATACCACCACCAATCCGTGTCCATATACCACCACCGATCCATATTCATATACTACCACCGCTACCACCACCGCTGCCATATACCACCACCATATATCCACCATCAATCCGAGTTCCTTGCATATTAGGTTTGTTTTCGAGATCCATCTAGTTTCCGATTCGTGTTTCCTTGCCGGAGTAGGTTTCGGAAAAAAAAAGAGAGTCCGGAAACCACGCTCCGTTTAGGCCCAAAAATTTTCGAAAACGCATTTTTTGAAAAAAATTCTGGCTATCCTATTTTTGGGTGTTTCTGAGTGTTTTGAGACAGGTGCCATTATAGGAAGTTTTTTTGACCCGTTTCCAGTTTTTGGGTCCGGGCAGTCGAAAAAAAAATTGGTCGAAAAAATTTCGTGCCCATCCTGTCAGTTTGACCTGGGTAGAGTTTTGAGACACTCGCCATTATAGTGAACTTTCGCAAAAAAAAGCAGCGCAAAAAAAAGCAGCGCAAAAAAAAGAGCGAAAAAAATCCAGAGTGTGCTTTTCCCTTGTTTACGTGCCGCACCGTGATTTTGTTGGTGTTCTAGGCTCGCGTCTCTAGCACAGTCTAGCCTAGGACCAGCACTCATGAGGACATCAATACAATTGTTACACCCACAGCCCCTGCTGCTATACATACTGGACCAATTACTAGAGCTCGTGCACGCCAACTAAATTACCAGGTACTTTCGTTTCTTGGTAATGATTCTAATGTTCATGAGAATATGATGCTGCCTAAATTGGATACATTTGTTTTGCTTACAAATGAAGGGCCTAGCTTGGAGAAGGATGAACATTGGAGCAAGAACAAGCATGGAGATGATGGCATGCGCAAGGGGAACACGAACGGAGTTACAAGTGATGATTTCAGGACTTTGAAGCCACCATAATGGGTGCATGAAGCCTTGGACGAAATATACAAGATGCCACTTCATAAATTTCGTCCCGAGGCTATTTTACGTGCTGCGTCACCTTATTATTGGGCCAGGCCCATGTAATTTCGAAATACATAAGTATAGGCTATTTTTAGAGTTCGTATGTGTGGGGAAACAAGAGATAGGGTTGATTTCGGACCCCTCCACCAAGGGCCACGAAATTCCCCCCCTCTTCCTCCATATATACAGCCCTTAGGGCATCGTTTAGACTTTGGGGTTTTGTTTAGATTAAAAGTTCGCCATAGCTGCAACTTCGCGTACTTCGTTTGTGTTCAACGACCAGACAAAGGCGTCACAGAACCCCACCTTGATCAATAAAGCTTTCATCTTATATTCGCAATATCCAGATTGCAATCTTAGTTTCTTGCTTGTTCTTCGTTTGCTCGCAGGAAACAGACCCTCGTGGTCAGGTTGATCGTGCTCCGGCGTGGTCAATAACCTCTCGAAGTTGGTTTAGCGATTGCTAAGGCGCGACGTCCTCGCACGTTCGTAGTCGGATCGTCAAAGTCGACTTCCACCAA
>NW_021252720.1:0-1581 GCF_002162155.2 Triticum dicoccoides
TGAGGCACGTTTATGGAAATTACGTTAGGAGATGCTACAAAATTGCTTGATAATATTATGGCTAATTATTCTCAATGGCACACCGAAAGATCTTCTAGTAAAAAAGTGCATGCTATAGAAGAAATCAATGTTTTGAGTGGAAAGATGGATGAACTTATGAAGATGTTTGCTACTAAAAATACTCCTCTTGATCCCAATGATATGCCTTTGTCTTCCTTGATTGAGAATAATAATGAATCTATGGATGTGAATTTTTTGGTAGGAATAGTTTTGGAAACAATGCTTATAGAGGAAATTTCAATACTAGACCGTTCCCTAGTAATCCCTCTAATAATTATGGAAATTCCTACAATAATTCTTATGGTAATTTTAATAATATGCCCTCTGATTTTGAGAATAGTGTGAAAGAAATTTATAATTTCTCAAAATAATTTTAATGCTTTGCTTGAAGAAAAATTGCTCAAAGTTGATGATTTGGCTAGGAACATTGATAGACTTTCGTTTGATGTCAATTCTCTTAAACTTGGATCTTCTTCTCCTAAGCATGATATCAATGAGTCTCTCAAAGTAATGAGAATTTCCATTGATGAGTGCAAGGAAAGAACCGCTAGATTGGGTGCTAAAAAGAAAGTTTTATAAAAGCGTGTTCTTCTAGTCTCCATGAAAATAATGATGAAGATATTAAAGTTATTGATGTGTCTCCAATTAGATCTATGTGTTGCAATATGAATTTTGATGATTATGGGAGTGATGATGAATCAACTTTGCCTAGAAGGCGGCCCAAAAATTCGGAATCTTTAGATCTTGATGTTAAATTTGGTAAAAGAGAGATTGGAGAATCCTCAACTTCTAATAATGATGAACCTACTATCTCGGATTTCAAGGAATTTGATTATGATAATTGCTCTTTAAAAGGTTGTATTTCCTTGTTGCAATCCGTTGTTAATTCTCCTCATGCTTATAGTCAAAATAAAGCTTTTACCAAACATATTGTTGATGCCTTGTTGCAATCTTATGTTGAAAAACTTAATTTGGAAGTTTCTATACCTAGAAAACTTAATGATGAGTGGGAACCTACTATAAAGATTAGAATTAAAGATTATGAGTGTTTTGCCTTATGTGATTTGGGTGCTAGTGTTTCCACGATTTCGAAAACTTTATGTGATATTCTAGGTTTCCATGATCTTGATGATTGCTCTTTAAATTTGCACCTTGCGGATTCCACCATTAAAAATCCTATGGGAAGGATCAATGATGTACTTATTGTTGCAAATAGAAATTTTGTGCCCATAGATTTTATCGTTCTTGATATAGATTGCAATCTTTCTTGCCCTATTATTCTTGGTAGACCTTTCCTTAGAACGATTGGTGCGATTATTGATATGAAGGAAGGGAACATTAGATTCCAATTTCCTTTAAAGAAAGGCATGGAGCACTTTCCAAGAAAGAAAGTCAAATTACCTTATGAATCTATCATCCGTGCTACTTATGAATCTAGTGCCAAAGATGGCACTAGTTAAATCTATCTTTGCTTTTATGCCTAGCTAGGGGCGTTAAACGATAGCGCTAGTTGGGAGGCAA
>NW_021252721.1:0-386 GCF_002162155.2 Triticum dicoccoides
CACATTTCATCATATGACATATCACAAATTCCATCACAATTGACATAAAACAGTAATCATTCTAGTTATTATTACAACACCGAATAAAACAATAATCATTCAAATTATTACAACAATGTTTGAGCAAAGTTTGACATGGTGTAGAAATTTCAGAATTTGCCATGTTTTACATTTGTCGTGTTTTTAGATAAGAGCAATCCTACATTTGCCTTGTGACCTGGGACCCAAAATTTGCCATGGCAAAAAGATTATAGTTGTGTAAAAAAAGCGTGATAACTCAAAAATGAGAACTGAACTTACTGCCCAAAAATTCAGTTATGTATCAAGGTGGCAAAATGTTCGTGTGTTCTGTAAAATAGCATGGCAAATTTATCTAAGAGTTTGTT
>NW_021252722.1:0-845 GCF_002162155.2 Triticum dicoccoides
AAAAAAAAATAACACATATTAAATAAATTTCCATGTGTTGCAGCAAAGCTGTTCCGGCATATTGAAAATTATTCGTGTGCCGCAAAAAAATGTTCATGCGTATTATAGAAATACTAATGTCTTGCAACAAAAACTTCCACATGTGTTAAAAATATGTTCATGTGTTGAAAAGAAAATACCCACTCGTATTAAAATAACAAAGAAAAATTAAATTAAATAAGATAAGAAATTAAAATAATAAGTAAATACGACATAGAAAAAAAATAGAAGGAAAGCAAGCAAAACAATCCAAGTGGGATGGCACCCGCAGAACGAGCCCGCAAAGGGGTTGTAGATACTGCTTTGCGAACAGCAGATGCTGGATATCTTACACGTAGACTTGTTGAAGTAGTTCAACATATTATTGTGCGTAGAAGAGATTGTGGTACTATCCAAGGTATTTCTGTAAGTCCTCAAAATGGGATGACGGAAAAACTTTTTGTCCAAACACTAATTGGTCGTGTATTAGCAGACGATATACATATCGGTTCACGATGCATTGCCGCGCGAAATCAAGATATTGGAATTGGATTAGTCAATCGATTCATAACTGCCTTTCGAGCACAACCATTTCGAGCACAACCAATATATATTAGAACCCCCTTTACTTGCTACCGCGGGTGAGTATATCCCGCTTGAGCCAGACATATCGTACGGTCAGCCCAGTTCTCTCCACCGTATCCAGCTCATACCGAGCCTATATGTTGCCCATGCCGAGTTTTAATAGGAGCCGCCTACTGGTAAAAGTAGCAAGCCGGCCCATATTGTAGGGCGGATGCTGCACGCGTAGGTTCACATTGTTCCCG
>NW_021252723.1:0-1011 GCF_002162155.2 Triticum dicoccoides
AGAAAAGAACAGGTCAATTCTTTCAGTAGGATTTTTCAGAAATTAGCTAGGCTAGCTAGCACCTAGCAGTGGTGGTGTACTAAGAATTGGCACTGGTAGCTGTAGCTTAGCTTGTCATATATCAAGTACTGGGATTGTTGTATATTAACAACTGACAGTAGTAGTGTAGTTTGTAGCTTGTCATATTGAACATATAAAGGATGAGCTAGTGCGCCCAACTAGCGGCACCAGCCACGTCTCGTTTTATTCGCCATCCTCTCCGCGTCGTCCGGACTCCCCTGCTCCACGACCCTTGCTGTGATGTATATAAGTGAAAGGGAACAAAAAAGAATGGGAGAAGGGAGCTTCTTGCTTTTCTTTTTCCCTTTTGTTTCTGTTTGATAATTACCCATCCATCCTCATGCTTGAGTATTTTCTAACCTCCCCTGTTTTATTCTTTTGGTGCTACTTGGACGTTTCTAATGTCTGTTTTTTTGTTTTCTTTCAGAATACAGAAAGAGTAAGCTACTAGCATTCCTAATGTGCAAGTAAACCTACTGGGATTATGACTGCAAAAAAAAAAATCATGACATGTGAGCAATTCTCAATTTAGATACTGTGAGCTTAAATAACAAGAGCTAAACTGTTGTGCCATGTTCAGAATTGGTAATAGAAAAGATAATCTAAACGCACATTCTGAAATTATCTAGACTCCTGCCTTTGGGGAATTAGGTTGCTAAGCATTACTTTGTAAATAAATGACATGCTAACTTGCTGGTTCAGTTTAAAGCTATAGGCAGGGGCTTGCGGTAGGGGGGATATCATTGTGGCAGTTGAAAACCAAAACACTTATTCATGAGTGTATGATCTGGACTGCGCTTTTCTGGAAGTATGTTACGATCCTGCTCTTGGGAGATTAAGCTGTTGTGGTTTTGCTTCATAAATAATTGGCATGCTAAAACATTGGTTGTTGTTTCAGTGGTGAGGACCAATAATAGAAAGAAGTTGCTTCCTTAGATGGTTGGTTAGGTC
>NW_021252724.1:0-1285 GCF_002162155.2 Triticum dicoccoides
CAATTACTGCATTATTTATGAAATCTTGCAGATAGGATGTCAAAACATTGTTTCCTCGACGATTCTTGAGGAAAGGTTGTATGTGATACAACCGGAAGGTTTTGTCTATCCTGAAATATGCTAATAAGTATGCAAAGCTCCAGCAATCCTTCTGAGGACTGGAGTGAGCATCTCGGAGTTGGAATGTATGCTTTGATGATGATCAAAGATTTTGGGTGTATACAAAGTTTATGAGAAACTTGTATTTCCAAAGAAGTGAGTGGGAGCACTATAGAATTTCTGATGAGTATATGTTGTTGACATATTAATGATCGGAAATGACGTAGAATTTCTGGAAAGCATAAAGGGTTATTTGGAAAGTATTTTTCAATGGAAAAGCCTGGATTAAGCTGCTTGAGCATTGAGCATCAAGATCTATAAGGATAGATTAAAACGCTTAATGGTACTTTCAAGTGAGCACATACCTTGACATGATCTTGAAGGTGTTCAAGATGGATCAGTCAAAGAAGGAGTTCTTGCCTGAGTTGTAAGGTATGAAGTTAAGACTTAAAGCTCGACCATGGCAGAATAGAGAGAAAGGACTAAGGTCGTCCCCTATGCATAAGACGTAGGCTCTACAGTATGCTATGCTGTGTACCGCACCTGAAGTGTGCCTTGCCATGAGTCAGTCAAGGGGTACAAGAGTGATCCAAGAATGGATCACAGGACAGCGGTCAAAGTTATCCTTAGTAACTAGTGGACTAAGGAATTTTCTCGATTATGGAGGTGGTAAAGGGGTTCGTCGTAAAGGGTTACGTCGATGCAAGCTTAACACCTATCCGGATAGCTCTGAGTAGAGATAACGGATACATATAATGGAGCAACAATTTAGAATAGCTCCAAGTAGAACAGTTATTTGGAATAGCTCCAAATAGAACGTGGTAGCTGCATCTAGGAGATGACATAGAGATTTGTAAAGCACACACGGATCTGAAAGGTTCAGACCCGTTGACTATAACCTCTCTCACAAGCATAACATGATCAAACCCAGAACTCATCGAGTGTTAATCACATGGTAAATGTGAACTAGATTATTGACTCTAGTAAACTCTTGGGTGTTAGTCACATGGGGATGTGACCTTGAGTGTTAATCACATATCGATGTGAACTAGATTATTGACTCTAGTGCAAGTGGGAGACTGTTGGAAATATGCCCTAGAGGCAATAATAAATTGATTATTATTATATTTCCTTGTTCATGATAATCGTTTATTATCCATGCTAGAATTGTATTGATAGGAAACTC
>NW_021252725.1:0-1170 GCF_002162155.2 Triticum dicoccoides
TCCGTGGATTTGGCGGTGCCTGTGGTCTTCGCTGAGGGTTTGGTCGTTCTGTGTTGGGTATGATTGTCGGGCCGGTCATGCGCTTATGGGGTTACATCTTTGTGAGTAGTCCACACGTGATCCGTTTGTATCGGTTTTCAGCCGGTTTCCCGTTAATTAAATGGACAATTCTCTTCTACTTAATTAATCGATGAGGCAAATCTTTTGCATCGGTCTAAAAAACAGAAAGACATTGCTTGTGTTTTATTTCGACGGGATCTAATTATAAAGACCCATAGGATCAAACATTCATGATCATATTGTTTACGGTTTTGCTAATTCTCAGTTGAGCGAGAAACTAAGTCTCAGTCGATTCCATTATTATCGGACATTTTGGTTTATTTCTTTATTGAGGGCTTCCTGCATGCCAGCTGCAACCCACTTCATTCGGCCACTCTCTTGGGTCTTGCTGATTGCTGGGCCAAGACCTAGAGATGGACTTTCCTTGTGTTTTCAGGTGGATAACCAACCGGTAGAAGGAAATGTTGGGTATTTTTTTCCTTTTCCACTCAAATGTTTGTCCATTTTTGTTGCTTTTCTAGTATTTCTTTTTTGCATAAAAGATTATTTTTTAACAATACAAAAATATTTTTGAAGGAAATGATAAGAACAAAAGTGGGAGAAAGCAATAAGCATGAAGAGAAAGAACATTAGCGAAGCGATCGAGAAAAAACAAATGGGCTGATTCCATGCCCACTAAGTAGAGATCACATGTAAAACTAGCCAAGAAAACTAACTATTCAACGTAAGTTACGTTAGCTGAATGACTTAACAAAAGTGTTAGTCACCTGAGGTGTGGATGCACACTATTATTTTTCCGGTGCCCTTTTGCTTCATAATCATATTCCTCTTCACCTCTTTTCCTGATGGCGTCCTTTATGGATCAACATGGAGTATTATGTATAGAGAAAAGTATGTTTTTCGTCCCTCAAGTTTCCAAAAAGTACAAAATTGGTCCCTCAAGATTTTTTGGTATACATTTGGTCCTTCAAGTCTCAAACCCAGCTAAGTTTAGTCCAAAACCAGATTTTGACCAGGTTTGACCGCCCAGACTTTGACCGGGTTTGACCGGATGAACAGTAAATTCAAAAAAATATATTCAAAAACAGTTCAAAAAAATCTGTTTTTTTT
>NW_021252726.1:0-424 GCF_002162155.2 Triticum dicoccoides
ATCCTGGAAATCACTCCGGGGACCCAAAAAAGTGAGTAATAGTCCACGAAACGGGCCAGAATCGGCCAAAACTGTGAGTGTTGATGACCGACACGTAAACGCACGCCGGGGTTCGTTAATCGTGGAAATCACTCCGGGACCCCAAAACAGTGAGCAATAGTATACAAAAAAGGCAAGAATCGGACAAAAGTGTAAGTGTTGATGACCGAAACGTAAACGCACCCCGCGGTTCGTTAATCGTTGAAATCACTTCCATACCCCAAAACAGTGCGTAATACTCCACGAAACGGGCCAGAATCGGCCAAAACTGCGAGTGTTGATGAGCGACACATAAATGCACCCCGGTGTTCGTCAATCATGGAAATCACGCCGAGACCCAAAATCAGAGTAATAGTCCAAGAAACGGGCCAGAATCGGCCAAAAC
>NW_021252727.1:0-1128 GCF_002162155.2 Triticum dicoccoides
AACCCATTTATTTTCTCAAAAATCTCACTTGTGCATGCTAATCTCGGGAACTATATTCAGACATCCCTTGCCCCTCTTATGCGGGTCATTTTGCATTTTGCTTTTGTGTTAGAATAAGTAATTAATATTATGTAATCAGAACCACTTTTTGTTCGTATGAGATTGTCCTGTATGATAACTTGGTAAGGCATGAGAACATTTTTTATATGTCAAAAGTGGTCAATCCGTAGAAGAATGCATGCTCCTAAGCCATGGGAGAAATTAGCAAACAGACAAAAGTTATCATTTGATTTTAGTGCTTTGAATAGGTTCATGCAAAAAGATAAAACTTTCAGATGTACATGGTATCACCCTCACCTCTGATGGCACAAGCGCTCTATTTGATGTTCTTCAGGAGAGGTTCAATATTACATTTAAGGAGAGAACACAGACATGGTGACACTCGATAAAGTGAAGCACTGGCCAGCCTTGCAAGAGAGGGAGTAGTCTGGGCCTATCATACAATGTAAATATGTTTTTTTACAAATGAATAAGCTTTGATTTTTTTGTATGAATTTCTATTTCACGTTGTCTAGGGGCTTAGCAAGGTGGACATGACTAATATTATTGTAGAAAGCACTGCAACTTTTGCCTCGAATGAAACAAGGTCTTTGGGTGGATTGTTGTGTGACATTCTCCCGTTGCAACGCACGGGCATTTTTGCTAGTATTTAACAAACAAAATAACATTATATTCAGATTCTACACATTTTTCTAATCAATTTTCATATATAACATGTTAAAATCGGAGTTATGGTTTAAAAGATATGGATAATTTAGAAAAACATTTGTTTGACTTATATATGATCGGCGGGTGAATTATCTAATACGTCAGGGGGGTTTCGTAAAAATGTAAAATAACGGTTCGGTTATGACTTAAGTGTGTACTGCGGGTTAATTCATAGAAAATGCAGGGGGTTTTCTGCAAAAGTGCGTGACAGACGACCGAAACCCAATTTGTTTTATTATTAGGTAGAGATTAGGGAAAGATATAAGTGAAAAAATGAAAGCGTAAATTTGTGGGAAAAAGCGCATTGTGACGGTGAACCCACGGAGTCAATTCGTGCTTTATTATTAAAAAAATTAGGGA
>NW_021252728.1:0-395 GCF_002162155.2 Triticum dicoccoides
CTTTGAATGGTGCATAGGAACGGAAAAAAGTCTGGAGTTCAAATAAGTTAAAAAAATGAAGTGCTCGTGTAACAAATGAGTTGTCATCTGAAACCCTGATACTCCGAAAGAGATTTTCCAGTTTGTACATGAAGTGCGTTCAGTTTCTGCTATAACCCTCTCTACTCTTTTTCGCATGCCATGTGGGTGAAATGATGATACCGTGCCAAGTTTCAACCTTTTCAGAGTTCATTTTGTAGTGATTTTCAATTTCACGGTCATTTAGCTCTCTAAACAAATACGTAAATGACTGAAAAATATCAAATGATGTCAGAACGTGTTGAAAATTGATGACCTCGCTTTGAAGGGTGCATACAGAACACAAAAAAGTCTGGATTTCAAATAAGTTTAAAAAA
>NW_021252729.1:0-1263 GCF_002162155.2 Triticum dicoccoides
ATCGCACGAATAGCGGATCGAGGCAAGGCACGCGAGCGATTTTACCCAGCTTCGGAGCTCTCCGGAGAGATAATACTCCTACTGCTGCTTCTGGTTGTATTATGTTCTTGCTCGAGAGCGTGGGAGTGTTCTGGTTTCGAATGAGTCGAACCCCCTCTACGTTGCGCATGGGCCTCCTTTTATTGGCTCAAGGGGTCACCGACAGGTGGCAACGCATGCAGGGGTAAAAGTGTAAAAGGTGTGGTTGGTACAACTGCTTCTACAGTGCATCCTACCTAACTCTGACGGCAGGGGACAAGAGCATTAAATGCCCGTCTGCGTCGCCCAAACAGTGCAGAAAAGCGACCGTTAGGGGCGCTACCGCTTGCCACGATGGCCATCTCGTCATCTCCGTTTGCCACCTCGCACCGCTTGGCTGCACAGCCTCTCGCCACGTGCACCTGGAACGATCCTGTGGCGACACGTCGACGGATGCGCTGGAGCATGGGCACAGAGTGGTGGCTTCGCCGGGCAAGCGCCTTGCCGCGGTCGTTGTCTTGTCGCGCCCGGAAGCTTGTCGCTCGCCGGGTCTTGCCGGGACGCGCGGCGCGTCGCGGCAAGTTCCTTGAAATGCCTTGGTTGGGCTTCCCGGCAAGCTCCTCTTGCCGGGTTCTTGTCCTTCCCGGCAAGCTCCTCTTGCCGGGGCCTTGTCTTCTCAGTTAAAACACTTTGTTCTTGAATGGCTCCATAAGGAACCACGGAGGACCTTGGCGGGCACCCGGCAAGCCTTGCCGCGGGACGCTGCGACTGCCCGTGCACAAGTTCGGGGTACTAAGGTACCCCTACTTTAGTACTCCGACAGCTGGCTCTTCATGTTTACAACAACAAGAGCAAACAGAGTTTGTAAAAGTTTTTCTTTTTCTCTTTCAGTGTGTCAACTGAATTGCTTGAGGACAAGCGAGGGTTTAAGCTTGGGGGAGTTGATACGTCTCCGTCGTATCTACTTTTCCGAACACTTTTTCCCTTGTTTTGGACTCTAACTTGTATGATTTGAATGGAACTAACCCGGACTGACGCTGTTTTCAGCAGAACTGCCATGGTGTTGTTTTTTGTGCAAAAAATAAAAATTCTCGGAATGTCCTGAAACTCCACGGAACACCTTAGTAAAAATAAAGAAAAATCCTCAGAAAGATGAAGACCAGGGGCCCACACCCTGCTCACGAGGGTGGGGGGCGCCCCCCGGGCGCGCCCCCCTACCTTGTGGGCCCCCTGGTGGCCCTCCGA